>NW_016978740.1:0-1372 GCF_001483705.2 Eufriesea mexicana | reverse complement strand
CTGATTTAAGCGCTCTACTGTGTTTTAATGTTTTCTGCTTGGCTTTTCGGAAGTCAGCAATAGGGTTCTCGTCGCGTTAGCTTGTGTTAGGCTACGTTTCGCCGGATCAGGTTGGGAAGTTCTGGTTAGGATTCCTTCGTCCATTGTGATATACACTGCTATTCGGTGGATTTATGCGCTGAACATATATCTAGAATTGGACATGGGGAGGACAACAATGGTGGTCGCGGTTATTAAGTTCAGCTAGGCTACGGTTGGTTAGGTTAGGATCTGTCAGGTTATGTCAACGTCACTTCGACTTTTGTGCTGAACACTTCTATTCGGTGAATTTCTGCGCTCTACATTGCTCTACAGTACTTTGCTCCACTGCGGGGATACGTGCAATAGCGTTCGCGGCACGTCGGGTTGAGTTAGGTTACGTTTGGTTAGGTTAGTTTTGCCTCTCGTGCTATACGCTCATATTCGGTGGATTCCTGAGATCCAGTGCTCTCTATTAATTTCTGCTTCGCTATGTGGACGCCACGAGTAGTATTCGCGGCACCTTATCTGCAGTTATGCTACGTTTGGTAGTGTTAAGTTCGGTCAGGTTACGCTAGGATGTCTACGGCTTTTTTTCTGTTCACTGCAACTCTGTCGATTTCTGCGCTCTGCTGTGCTCTAGTATAATCTGCTTGGCTCTGGGGAGGAGAGAAGCAGTGGTCTCGGTTCATCAGGTTGAGTTGTGCCTCGTTCGGTTATGTTATGTTTGGTGAGGTGAGTACGGGATACTTTAGAATTCTGTGCTACAAACTGCTATCATCCGATTTCTGCGCTCTACTGTTATCTAGTATCTTCTGATTGGCTCTGTGGTGGCCAGTAATAGTGGTCTCGGGACGATAGCTTGTGATATGGTGTGTTTCGTTATGGTAGGTTAAGAAGGCTTGGTCAGGATTTCTTTGACTTTTGTGCTATACACTGCTATTCGGTGGACCTCTGCGATCTACGGTGCTTTACTAATTCTAATTGGCACCGGCGATACCAGCAGCAGTGCTCGCGGCATGTCATGTTGAGTTATGCTACGTATGGTTGGGTTAGGTTAGGTCAGGTTAGGTCAGGGTATTTCATACTCGTGAGCTATGCACTGCTATTTGGTGGATTTCTGCTCTCGACATTGCTCTACTATACTCTGCTCTCTGATGCGGTGCGCAATAGTGGCCGTTAGTTTTTGTTACGTTATGATTGGTTAGGTTAGGTTAGGACACGTTTGGTTAGTATATCTTCGACATTTGTGCTATTCACTACATTGCGGTGGATTTCTGCGTACTACTCTGGTCTAGTACATTCTGCTTGCCTCTGTGGATGCCAGGAATAGTAGTCGAGGCCGTTGCGTTGA
>NW_016978739.1:386-600 GCF_001483705.2 Eufriesea mexicana | reverse complement strand
TCTATTCACCAAGCTATAACAGATTATTGATTTTGAAAAGACCTATTCTCTGGCAAGTAGATGTCTGTGCTTGCTATTGGATTGAAGGCGGTAGGCGATCTACTCTCCAAGCTATAACAGATTATAGATTTTGAATAGACCTATTGTCAGGCAAGTAGATGGCGGTACTTGCCATTGGATTGAAGGCGTTTGGCGATCTAATCACCAAGCTATG
>NW_016978739.1:0-250 GCF_001483705.2 Eufriesea mexicana | reverse complement strand
TACTTGCCATTGGATTGAAGGCGGTAGGCGATCTATTTACCAAGCTATAGCAGATTATCGATTTTGGATAGACCTATTCTCTGACATGTAGATGGCTGTACTAGCTATTGGATTGAAGGCGTTAGGCGATCTATTCACCAAGCTATAACAGGTTAGTAGATTTTGAAAAGCCTATTCTCTGGCAAGCAGATGGCTGTCCTTGGCATTGGTTGAAGACGCTGCGCGACCTATTAACCAAGCTATAACAGAT
>NW_016978738.1:0-1529 GCF_001483705.2 Eufriesea mexicana | reverse complement strand
ACACAACCTATCGTGCAGCAAGCAATATTGCTGGACTCCTCAGAGCCAAGCACAGCACGTTAGCGTAGAGGAGAACGAGGAAATCCGTAGAACCGCAGTGAATACCAGAATAGTCAAAGCAACCCAAATCTAACCCAAACCAACGGAACATAATCAAACCTTGCCTGGCAAAGCGCAACGTGCTGCGACCACTAATGCTGCCCTCCCCAGAACCAAGAAGAACATACCAGAGCACAGCAGAGAGCAGAAATCCACCGAATAGTAGTGCACAGCACAAACGTTAAATCTACCCTAATCAAACTTAGCTTAGCCCAACATAACGGAACGTAACTTAGCGCAGCACAGCGCGGCGAGACCACCATTGCTGGTGTTCCCAGGGCCAAGCTGATAGTATTAGAGGACTCTCGGGCGCAGAGGGTCACGTAGTTGGAGACAACAGCATTAAAGTCGAAGCTATCCTCTCCTTACCTAACCAATCCTAACATTTACAAACATAGCCTATCTGAACCTAACTTGCCGAGAACGATATTGCTGCACCCGGATATCAACGCGGGACATACCGGAGCACAGTAGAGCGCAGAAATCCGCCGGACAGAAGCGTACAGTGTACACGTTAAAACTACTCTTACCGAACTTCGCCAAGCCAAACCTAACCGAATGTAACTTGATACAACATAACGTGCCGAGACCACTTTTGCTGGCTTCCCAGAGACAAGCTGATAATATGAGCGCACCGTGGGCGCAGAAATCCACTTAATAGCAGACTACAACACTGAAGTCAAAGGTATCCTCTCTAAACGCATCCAACCGTAAGATAACCACACGTAACCTAACTCCACCTAACGTGCCGCGAACATTATTGCAGGCCACCACAGGGCCGAGCAGAACACATTAATGTAGAGTAGAACGCACAAATCTGTATACTCTCGGTGTACATAGGAAATGTAGAAGACACCCAAACAAAACCCAAACCAACAGAAAACAACCAAACATAGCCGAACGCAACCTAAAGTGCCGAGAATGATATTGCTGCTCGCCCCAGGGCCAGGCAGAACATACTAGCCGACAGTGGAGCGCTGAAGTCCACCGAATAGCAGTGTACAGCACAAAAGTTGAAGCAATGCTAAAACAGCTTAGTAGAAACCAACCCAAACGAACGTAACTTGGCCCAACGTGACGTTCCGAGACCACTATCGCTGGCCCTACCAGAGCCAAGCTGAAAATATATGAGCATTGTAGGGCGCAGAAATCCACCTAATAGCAGACTATAGCACTAAAGTCAAAGCTATCCTCGCCTCACCAAGCTAATCGCAACATAACGGAACGGAACCAATCTAAGCCTAATCTGCCGCGACCACTATTGTTGGCCATCCCAGAGCCAAGGAGAACTCGTGAGCGGAGAGTATAAACCAGAAATCCATAGAACAGCTGTGTTTATCGGAAAAGTCAAAGCTACCTAAAACTACCCCAAACCAACAAAACATAACCAAACATAGCATAACTCAGACTCACGTGCCGAGACCGCTATT
>NW_016978737.1:0-882 GCF_001483705.2 Eufriesea mexicana | reverse complement strand
AAGTCGAAGCCACCCTAACCAATCATAACCTAACCTAACCTAGCCGAACGTAACACTACTCAAGCTAAGGGGCCAAGACCAATATTACTCGCACCCCAGAGAGACTCAGATTATCGTAGAACAATGTAGATCGCAGTAATCCACACAAGAGCAGTGTATAGCACTAAAGTCTATGATATCCTAACCTAACCTGGTATAACCTAACCTAACCAAACGTAGCATAATACAATATAACGTGTCGCGTACGCTGCTGCTGACATCCGCAGAACCAAGCTGAATATAGTAGAGCGCTCTAGATCACTGGATCCCAACGAAAGGCAGTATAGAGCACGATAATCAAAGCCATTCTGTCCTAAACACGTAAATCGTAGCAAAACCATATGAAACCCAATCATACCTCACGCGCCTAGGCCACCATTACCGTCATCCCCACCGCCAAGGAGATAATATTTGAGGAAACCAGAGGGCAGAAGTCCACAGGATGTCAGTGTATAGCAGAAAAGACAAAGCTATCCTTACCTAACCCAAAAAAGCATAACCTAGACAAACGCAACATAGCACAACATAACGTGCCGAGGCCTCTTTTGCTGACCTCTACAGAGGCAAGTAAAATATACTAGAGCACAGTAGTACGCAGAAACCCGCTTCATTGGAGTGTCTAGCGCAAAAGTCAAAGCTGTGCTGTCCTAACGTATCATAGTCTATCTTGACACGACCAGCATTGCTGTCCTCCCAAGAGCCAAGCAGGTGCTATTTGAGCAACGTAGACCGCAGCAATGCACCGAGTAGCAGTGTACAGCACAGAAGCCAACACTACCCCAACCAAGCCTAGTCAAACCTAACCAAACCGAACTCTACTTAGCCAACCCTATCGTGCCGAGG
>NW_016978736.1:0-591 GCF_001483705.2 Eufriesea mexicana | reverse complement strand
TTGTGATGTACACAGCAATACGGTGGATTCCTGCGTTCTACTGTGCTCTAGTATGTGCTGCATCGCTTTGGGGGCCTGAAATGGTGGTCGCGGCGCGATATGTTGGTTTTGAGTACGTTTGGTTAACTTATGATGGGACATGTTGCGATAGGGTATCCTTGACTCTTGTGCTATACAATGACGTGTGGTGAATGTTTGCGCTCCACTGTGCTCTAGCATGTTCTGCTTGGCTCTGCGGAGGCCAGCTACATTGTTCACGCCAAGATGAATAGAGAGACACTACGTTTGGGCATGTTAAGTTAGGACGAGTTCGGTTAGGGTATCTACCATTCTTCTGATATACACTGTACTCGGTGGACTTCCGATTCCACTGTGCTCTAATATGTTCTGCTTGGCTCTGGAGAGGCCCGCAGTACAGAGCGTGACAGGTCATGTTGAATTACACTACGTTCGCATAGGTTAGGTTAGGTCAGGTCAGGTTAGGATACGTTTGACTCTTCTACCGTACACTGCAATGCGGTTGATCCATGTGCTCTGCCGCGCTGTAGTATATTCTGCTTGGCTCTGGGAATGCCAGCAATGGTGGCCTCA
>NW_016978735.1:0-542 GCF_001483705.2 Eufriesea mexicana | reverse complement strand
TGGAGAGGCCAGCGATAGTGGTCTAGTCAGGATAGCTTGAATTAGGTTGCATTTCGTTACGTGAAGCGTGGTTAGGTTAGGATAGTATAACTTTGACTTCTGTTCCACACAGTGCTATTCGGTGGACTTCTGGGATGTACATTGCTCTACTGTGCTCTGGACGACTCTGAGGTGGCCAGCGATAGATGTTATGACACGATAGTTTGAGTTAGATTACGTTTAGTTAGGTTGGCTTAGATTGGGTTAGGTTAGGGTAGCTTTGACTATTGGGCTCAACACAGCTATCCTATGGACTTTTGTGCACCACGGAGCTCTATCATATTCTGCTTTTCTCTGGGGATGCCTGCAATAGTTGTCATTGCACGTTAGGATGTGTTCTGTTACGTTTCGTTGTGGTCTGCCTGTTTGGGTTAGGGTTGTGTATCTTAGACATCCTTGGGAAAAACCGTTATTTGGTGGATTTCTGCGCTCTACTGCTTTCTACAGTACCCTGCTGGAATCCGAGGGCCAGCAATACCGGTCTAGGCACGTTAGGCTGTATT
>NW_016978734.1:0-562 GCF_001483705.2 Eufriesea mexicana | reverse complement strand
GAACACACTAGAGCACTATAGAGCGCTGAAATCCTCCAAATAGCAATGTGTAGCACAAAAGAAGAAGCTATCACCTCCTAACATAGTCGATCGTGTCCTAACCGAACGTAACAAAACACAACCTGTCGTGCCACGACCGCCATTGCTGGCCTCCCCAGAGTCGACTAGCGTATAGCAGAGCAACGAGGAGCACAGAAATCCACTCAACATTAGCGTATAGCACTTCACAAAAGTCATAGATATCCTTCCCTAACTTAACGAAGCGTAAAATAACCAAACGTAACTTAACTCAAACTAACTCGCCGTAGACACAATTTCTGGCCTCCGCAGAGCAAAGCAGAGAATATTAGAATACAGTCTAGCGCAGAAATACACCGAAAAGCAGTGCATAGCACAAAAGTTAAAGTTACCGTTGCATAACATAACCAAATATGACATAACCAGCCGTAACCTGACACAAACTAACGAGCCTAGACCACTATTGCTGACCTCCGTTGCACAAAGCAGGCCGTGTTGTAGCAGAGCAGTTCGCAGGAACCCACCGAATAGCAGTGTACAGCAC
>NW_016978733.1:0-542 GCF_001483705.2 Eufriesea mexicana | reverse complement strand
TCAATAAAATTGAATTTTCCAGGCAGATTCTGTAGCATTGCCATGGCCATAGCACGCCAATTGTGTCCTTCATCCTTATCGAAGCAAGAAAGCTAGCTCACCTCGATATTAGTCGAAAATGACAAGAAAATTGTGTTTTCCAGTCTGTTTCTATAGCATTGCAATGGCTGTAACACGCCAATAGAATCTGTCCTCCTTATTTATGCACGAAAGATACCTCACCACGGTATTGGTCGAAAATGACAATAAAATTGAATTTTCCAGCCTGATTCTATAGCATTGCAATGGCTATAGCACGCTAATGGAATCTTTCCTCCTTATTTATGCAAGACTGTCAGCTGACCACGATATTAGTCGAAAATGTCAATGAAATTTTTTTAATTTTCCAGGCAGATTCTATAGCATTGCAATGGCTATAGCACGCCAATGGTATCTTTCCTCCTTATTCATGCAAGGCAGCTTGCTTACCACGATATTAATCGAAAATGTCAATAAAATTGAATTTTCCAGTCACAACCTATAGCGTAGCAATGGCCATAGCA
>NW_016978732.1:0-1433 GCF_001483705.2 Eufriesea mexicana | reverse complement strand
TATGACGGCGGTTCTCGTTACTATTTTGACATATGTCAATGTCTCCAGCAACAATTGCCTTATACATTATTCATTCTACAATTGCTGAACAAGAAGGATGATTGGAGAACAGATTGGTCAAATGGCTGTAGTATTGTGCAGATGTCTACACTTAGTACTGTATTGCAATAAGTCAATGTTATTAAAGACTTGTGATCCCTCAGTTTATAACCCTGCAACTGCTGTAGAATATAGATCATCTGTGAGCAGACTAATCCAGCGGCTACTATGATGTGTTGGTGGATGCACTAAGCAGCGTGCTGCCAATTGCATATATCTCTCGACATAAATGATCTATGCCTTAAATATTCTATAATTGCTGTGGAACTTGCTTCATAAGTGAACAGACAATTAAATCGGCTACCATACTATGATGGTGGCTGTACTCAGTACTCTGCCGGCAATTTCTAATATCGATAGCGATTATGTATCGATACATTACTTATTCAAGGGCTGCAGCGAAGTTTAAATGATCAGTGAATAAATCAATGAAATGACTATATTAATGTAATTGTCACCAGCAACAATTGCTCTATCCGCTGATCAGACTACAATTGCAGAACAACTTGTACGGTCAGCGAGAAAGTAAACTCATTGGCTACAGTAGTGTGTAGATAGATAGCATGGTTGTAGCTTGTCAATGTCACTAAATATATGTGATGCGTACGTTGAAATTTCTCGATACGCTATACGGCTCATGTGATCGGTGTGCAAAATAATCGAAGTGTTACAATGCGCTGTAGACGAATATCCCAAGTATTGCACCGTCAATTGTAACTGCGTCAAGCCGTAACTGACCTATACTTTTTTTATTCTAGTTCTGCAGCGGAATTTATAATCATCTGTGGTCAAATTAATTAAATGACTAGAGTACTGTAATGATTGCTGTACTCAGTGCTCTTTTGACACACGTCAGTGTCTCCAGCGACAATTGCTCTACACACTGGTCATTTTACAGTTACTGAACAACTTAGGTGGACAAGGAACAGATTAATACAACGGCTGTTGCATTCTGCAGACGGCTACAGTCAGAGATGTATTGTTATTTGTTAATAACACTAAACATATTTGATGTATGAGTTGATCAATCTGGAATTGCTACATAGTTTAAATTATCAGTGATCAGAATGGTCGAACCTCTACAGAGCTCTGTTGGTGGCTGTGGCAAGTACCGTACCGACAATTCGTTATATCTCTAGCCACAACTGATGTATACATTCATTATTCTGGAACTACTGTGGACTTTAGATCATCACTGAACAGATTATTCCAACCGCTAGAGCACTGTGGTGATGGCTGCACATAGTACAGAGTTGTTAGTTGTTAATACTTCGAGCTATGTCTGATCTGCCTTTTGTGATTCTATAATTGCTACAAAACATATATCATCATTG
>NW_016978731.1:9753-10017 GCF_001483705.2 Eufriesea mexicana | reverse complement strand
TTCAATTTTATTGACATATTCGACTGATATCGCGGTGAGTTAACTTTCTTGCATAAATAAGGATGAAAGATTCTATTGGCGAGCTGTAGCCATTGCATTGCTATAGCGTCCGACTGGAAAACTCACTACTATTGACATTTACGACTAATATCGCGGTAAGCTATCTTTCTTGCTTAAACAAGGAGAAAACATTCGGTTGGCGTGCTATAGGCATTGCAATGCTACAGCATCTTGCTGGAAAATTCAATTCTACTGACATTTTCG
>NW_016978731.1:0-355 GCF_001483705.2 Eufriesea mexicana | reverse complement strand
TCTTCCATGCATAAGTAAGGAGGAAAGATACTTTTTGAGTGCTTTAGAAATTGCATTGATATAGAATGAGGCTGAAAATACAATTTTGTTAAAATTTTCGACTACTATACTGGTTAGCTGACTTTCTGGCATAATTAAGGAGAAAAGATTCGGTTGGCGTGCTATAGGAATTGCAATGCTACAGAATCTTGATCGAAAATTCAATTTTACTGACATTTTCGACTGATATCGTGGTGAGCTATCTTCCTTGCGCAAGTAAGATGGAAAGATGCTTTTTGTGTGCTATAGCCAGTGCAATGATATAGATTGTGGCTGGAAAATACAATTTTGTCGACATTTTCGACTAATATCATGG
>NW_016978730.1:0-573 GCF_001483705.2 Eufriesea mexicana | reverse complement strand
TCTGCGCTCTACATTGATCAACTATGCACTCCTTGACTCTGGGGAGGCCAGAAATATTGGTCGCGGCACGATAGGTTGAATTAGGTTCCTTTCGGTTAGGTAAGGCTGGTATATGTTTGGGAATGATGTCTTAGACCTTCGTGCTGTACACTGCTATTCGGCGGATTTCTGCATTCTGATGCGCCCTAATGTGTTCAGCTTGGCTCTGGGAGGGCCAGCAATAGTGGTAGCGGCACGACACTTTGAGATAGACTACAATTGGTTAGGTTAGGTTAGGACAGGGTGTGTTAAGACATCTATGGCTTTTGTGTTATACATTGTAATGCCGTGGATTTCTGCGCTCTGCTGTGCTGTATTATATTCTGCCTGGCTTTGGGGCTGATAGAAATTGTAGTCTCGGCACGTTAGTTTGTGGAAGTTTACGAATCGTTGGATCAGGCTAGGAAGGTTTGGTTAGGCTTTCTTTGCCTTTTGTGCTTTACGCTGCTATTCGGTGGATTTATGCTCTCAACATTGCTCTTCTACACTCTACTCAACTTTGGGGAGGCGTGCAATAGAAGTCGTGGCACGTTA
>NW_016978729.1:0-756 GCF_001483705.2 Eufriesea mexicana | reverse complement strand
AACCCAATGTGCCGAGACAACTACTTCTGTCATCCCCAGAGACAAGCAGAAAATATCGGAGCACAGTAGAGCACAGAAATCCACTGAGTAGAAGTGCATGGCACAAACGTCAAAGCTATGCTATCTTAACCGAAACCAAAGGTGACGTAACCAAACGATGCATATCACAACATAAAGTGCCGAGACCACTACTGCTACCATCCCCAGAGACAAGCAGAGCACATTAGACCAACGCGGACCGCAGAAATCCAGCGCACAGCAGTACATAGCATAAAAATCAAAGCCACAATATCCTAACTTAACCAATCGTAAAATTACCAAACGAAGCATAACCCAAACTTGTATGACGAGACGCCTATTGCTGCCCTCCCCAGAGCCAAGGGCAACATACTAGAGGAGAGCAGTGCTCAGAAATCAATAGAATCACAGTGTATGGCAGGAGAGTCGAAGCTATCCAAACCTAATCCAAACGAACGTAACCTAACCAAACATAGCCTAACTGAAATTAGCGTGTCGCGACCACTGCTGCTGGTCTCGCCAGCGCGAAGCAGTATATAGCAGATGCGAAGCAGTATATAGCAGAGCGCAGTAAACTTCCGATATCCACCGAAAAACTGAGCATAGCACGAGAGTCAGAGCCGTCCCTACCAAACTTATCCTACCCTGAACTAACCAAACGTAACCTAACTCAAACTAACGCGCCACGAACGCTGTCGCTGGCCATCCTAGACTCGAGCAGAGCATAGAAGAGCAAAG
>NW_016978728.1:0-2539 GCF_001483705.2 Eufriesea mexicana | reverse complement strand
ATCGGGAAACGTACAGAACGCCGTACTATCATGTGTACATGTCACTAACCGTAGCCGCACAATTCGTAGGTTACACTAGAAAAGCTTTCGAGCTTACATTTTCAGCGGATAATGTAGTTCAACGGCTACATTACTGCGATTCTAAAGTTTCTCACTAATTTGTGGTAAATTGCTAATATCTCGAGTGCCAGAGCATCTGTATTTTGTCATTCTAGAATTTTTATGGAATTTAAATGGTCGTTGATCAAATTAATCCGACGAGAAGTGTGCTACATTGGTGCATGTAATAAGTACCTTACGGTTAACTGGAAGTATCACAAACCAACCGTAATATACATAGATTTCACCATAGTGGTTTTGGAATTTAAATCATCAGTGAACAAAATTATTCGACAGCTACGATGCCGTGATGGTGGCTGTACTCAGTACTGCGTTGTCATTTGTGAATACCTCAAGGGAAAATGGATCTGAACTTCTGGTTCTATAATTGCTGTGTAATATGCACCATCAGTGAACAAATTGAGCCAACGGCAAGAGTGGTCTGTTGGAAGACGTGCTAAATGCCGTAACGTCAATTGTAAATGTCACGAACCTTGAACGCACATTACATGTGTTATCCTCGATTCGCGTTCGAATTTACGTTGTAAGCAAACAAAGTAGTACAGAGGCTGCATAGATATGATGGTTGGTGTACGGAGTACCATGTTGTAATTTGCTAATATCTCAAGGGTCAGTGAGTTTGTATTTTGTCATTCTAGAGTTGTTATAGAAACTAAAGCATAATTGAACATAATGATCCAACGGCAACTGTGATAAATTTGTGGATGCAGTATGTACCGTGTTATCATTTGAAGCTTCTGAAGACAAACGTAGTATACATTGATTATTCTAGAATTGCTTTGGATTATGCATCATCAGTGGACAAAGTTATTCATTGGCAATTCCACTTTGATGATGGCTGTCCTCAGTACTGTGTTATCACCCTTTAATTTCCACACGGATTATGCTACTGCATTTCTCGTCCTAGAATTGCTGTGGAGCATACACTATAAGCGAACAGAGTAATCCGACGGCTACTGGGATCTGTTGCAAGATGTACTAAATGGTATACTGTCAATTGTAAATATCACTAATCATAACCGCATTATACATATGTTATTACAGAGGCGCTTCCGAATTTACATTGTAAGCAGGCAGAGTTGTCCAACGGATATTATACTGTGTTTCCGAGGGTCCTCAGTACTCTGTGATAAATTGCTTATATCCCGAGGGCCATAGTATCTGTTTCTTGCCATTCTAGAATTTTCATGGGATTAAATCATCATTGAACAGACTAATCCAGAGATTACTGTGCTATATTGGTGGATGTATGTAGTACTGTACTGTCAATTGGAAATAGCTCAAGGCAAACGTAAATATACATAGATTACTAAAGAATTGCTTTGGAATTTACATCACCAATGAACAAAACCATTCTTCGGCTACAATAATGTGACGACAGCTGTAATCATTGCTGTGGTGACATTAGTTAATATCTCGAGGGGTAAAGGCCTGCATTTCTCGTTCTAGAACTGCTGTGGAATATACATCGCCATTGGGGAGGTGAATCCAACGGCAACAGTGATATGTTGGAAGACGTACTAAAGACCGTACTGGCAATTGCAGATGTCACTACCCATAACCGCATTATAAATAGGTTATTCTAGAGTCACCTTCGAATCTTCATTATAAGTGAAGACAGTAGTGTAGCGGCTACATTACTGTGATGGTGGGTGTACTCAGTACTATGCTGCAAGATGCTAATATCCCTAGGGTCAGTGGATTTGTATTTTGTCATCCTAGTATTTTTATGCAATACAAAGCATCATTCAGCAGAATGATCCAACAGCTACTATGCTAAATTTGTGGACACATTGTGTACCCTGCTGCCATCGGAGGCATCTGAAGACAACCGCAATATGCATTGATTGTTCTAGAATTGCTTTCGAGTTTACATCACCAGTGAAAAATGCTATTCAACGGCTACAATGCTGTAAAGATGACTGTACTTAATTCAGTGTTGTCATTTTTTAATATCTGGAGGGACAAATGATCTGCGCTTCACATTCTAGAGTTGCTGTGGTATATGCATTATCAGTGAACATATAATTCCAACGGTAACTGTGAACTGTTGGAAGATGTACTAAGTGCCGTATTGTCAAATATAATTGTCACAAGCCATAACCGCATTATACATATTACATTCCAGAATGACATTCGAATTTACATTATAAGTGAACAAAGTTATGTAGCGGCTACATTACTGTGATGGTGGGTGTACTCAGTACTGTGCTGGAAACTGCTATTATCTCGTGGGTCAACGTATCTCTATTTTGTCATTCTAGAACTTTTATGTAACTTGAATCATCATAGAAGAGGACTATACAACACGATCTCTGCTATAATGGCGGATGTAATAAATACCGTACTCTCAATTGTAAATAGCTCAAGATAACCGTAATATACACAGATTACTCTAGATCTGCTTTGGATCCTACAT
>NW_016978727.1:0-610 GCF_001483705.2 Eufriesea mexicana | reverse complement strand
CCATTCGGTGGATTTCCGCGCTCTTCGTTGCTCTTCTATACCCTACTCGGCTCTGGCGAGGCCCCCAATTGTCGGTCGTTGCACGATTGGTTGAGTTGGGTAACGATTTGTTAGATTAGGTTAGGTTAGGCAAGGTTAGGTTGGCTCTGACTTTTGTGCTATATACTGCTTTTCGTTGAATTTCTGTGCTGCACTCGGCTATAATATGTATAGCATAAAAGTAAAGGCTACCGTGTCCTAATCTAACCAAACTCTATATTGTATGTTATCTATCTCATCCTAACGTGCCGAGATCTCTATTGGCGGCATACCCAGAGACAAGCAGAATATGATAGAGCACAGTAGAGTACAGCAGTCTATAGAATATCAGTGTTGGGCACAAACGTCAAAGCTACCCTAACCGGATCCAACCTGACCAGACATAGCCAAACGCAATCTAACACCGCCTAGCGGGCAGCGATCAGTATTCCTGGCCTTCATAGAGCAATGCAGAGTACATTAGAGCACAGTAGAGCTCAGAAATCCAACGAAAAGCAGTTTATAACACGAAAGTCAAAGCAATCATGAGCAAACCTGACCCTACCTAGCCCAACCGAGCGAAACATAACTC
>NW_016978726.1:0-524 GCF_001483705.2 Eufriesea mexicana | reverse complement strand
TCAAAGTAGACTCTCCTAACCAAGCCAAACGTTGCATACCCAAACGTAACATAACTCAACCTCGCGTGCCGAGACCACCATTACTGGCCACGCCAGAGTTAAGCAGTACATATTACAGCACGCTAGAGCACAGAAATCGACAGAATAGCATCGTATAGCACGAAAGTCAAATTAGCATATCTTAACCTGTCGTGATATACCAAAACGTAGTATATATAAGCCTAACACAACGAGACCACAGATGCTGCCCTCGACGGAGGCAAGCAGAATATACCAGAGCGCAGTAGTGCGCAGAAACCCGCCGCATTGTAATGAATAGCACAAAGGCCGTTGATATCCCATCCAAACCTGATCTAACCTAACATAACCGAACGTAGCATAACCCAATATGACGTCCGGCGACAACTGCTCCTGCCTTGCCCATAGTCAGAGTGCCGTAGAGCACAGTAGGTCACAGAATGTCACGTAATAACAGTCTAATGCACAAAAGTTGGAGTAGCCTATCTTAACCAAGCCAAACATAA
>NW_016978725.1:0-382 GCF_001483705.2 Eufriesea mexicana | reverse complement strand
AACAGATCATAGCCAAACATAGCCTAATTCAACCTAACGTGCCGAGGCCGCTATTACTGCCCTTCCCAGAGCCAAGCAGGATATACCAGAGCACAGTCGATGGCAGAAATCCACCGAAAAGCAGTGTAAAGCACAATGGTTAAAGCTACCCTAACCAAACGGGCGCATACGTCAAAGCTGTCCTTGACTAACCCAACATAACCTGACCTGGCCGAGCGTAATCTGACTCAGCCTAACGTGCCGCGACCAGTATTGCTGTCCTACGCAGAGACATGCAGAGCATAACAAAGGAGGGTATAGCGCAGAAATCCACAGTATTGCAGTGTGTAACAGAAAAATCGAAGTTACTCAAACCTAACCAAAGCCAACATAACCTAACTGA
>NW_016978724.1:0-563 GCF_001483705.2 Eufriesea mexicana | reverse complement strand
CCAGTGTGCTCTAGCCTTCTCTGCTTGGCTCTGGGGAGGCCTGCAATGTTGGCCTCGTCACGGCATGTCTAGTTACTCTACGTCTGAATAGGTTAAGTATGGTCAGGTTGGGTCAGGGTATGTTTGACTTTTGTGCTATACACTGCTGTGCGGTGTGTGGACTTCTGGGCTCTGGTGTGCTACTATATATTCTACTTGGCTCCGGCGGGCCAGAAGCAGTGGTCGCGGCACGTCATGATGGGTTGTGCTACGCTTGGTTGGCTTAAATTTTGTCGGGTTAGGGTAGGATGTCTACGTCTTTGTGCTGTTCACTGCAGTGCGAAGGATTTCTGCGCTCCACTGTGCTCTGGTACACTGTGCCTCTCTATGTGGAGGCCAGCAATAGTGTTCTCGTCATATTAGGTTGCGTTTCGCTACGTTTGTATATGTTACTCTTGGCTAGGTTAGCTTAGGCTACTTTGACTTTTGTGCTAGTCACTGCTATTCCAAGGTATTCCTGTGCTGTACTGTGCTCTACTATATTATAGTTAGAACTGGTAATGCCACCAATAGTGGCCGCAGCA
>NW_016978723.1:0-562 GCF_001483705.2 Eufriesea mexicana | reverse complement strand
ATGTTTGGCAGGGATAGCTTTTACTTTCGTGCTACCTCTGCTACTAGGTGGATTTATACGCTCTACTGTGATCTAATATTCTCTTACCTGCTCTGGGGACTACGCCAGAAATTGCGGCTGCGGCGCGTTAGGTTCAGTTAAGTTACGTTTGGTTAGGATAGATTTCTTTGGTTTCGGTTCGGAAACCTTTGACTTTTGTGCTACACATTGGCATTCTAGGGTCTTCTGCGATCTACTGCCCTCTAATACGCTCGGCCTAGAGATGGGAGGCCAGCAACTGCGGTCTGGGCAACTTATGCTTAGTTAGGTTACGTTTGGTTATGTCATGTTTGATAAGGTTATGCTAGGATAGCGCTGAGTCCTGTGCTATTCACTGCAAGGCGGTGAATTACTGCTATCTAGTTCCTTCTATTATATTCTGCCTGCATCTAGAGGGGCAAAAAACAGTGGTATTGGCACGTTAGGTACATCTCGGCTACGTTCAGCTGTGTTAAGTTTGATTATGTTATGAGAGGGTAGCTTCGACTATAGTGCTATGCACTGCGATTGTATTGATTTCTTC
>NW_016978722.1:0-604 GCF_001483705.2 Eufriesea mexicana | reverse complement strand
CATACATCAATACATCAACACAACCATACATCCACAAATCCATCCATCCATGCAATCATACATTCATCCATACATCCATACAGATATACATCCATACATCCGTACATCCATACATTGGTACATCCATACATTCGTACATCCATACATACATACATGCATACATCCATACAGCCATACATCCGTACATCCATAAATCCATCAATTCGTACGTCTATCACTCTATACATCCATCCATCCATACCTCCGTCCAACCATACATCCATCAATCCATACCTCCGTCCATCCATACATCCATCAATCCATTCATCCATACATATATACATCCATCCATTCATACATCCATACATCCATTCATACATACATCTATGCATCCACACCTCAATCCATCCATACATCCGTTCGTCCATACATCCACCCACCCATTCCACCCATCCATCCGTGCTTCCATAGAGACATCAATACATATATCCTTACATACACCAATACATTCTTCCATACATACATCCATACATACATACTTACATACATCCATCCATACATCCATGCATACATCCATTCAAACATCCATAAATACATCCATGCATACATCCATGCATACATCCAT
>NW_016978721.1:0-260 GCF_001483705.2 Eufriesea mexicana | reverse complement strand
AGGTGCCCTGCGGGGGACGCTAGCCGGTTGGTGCACCCACCAGCCACCTCCCCGTGAATCCGGAGACGGGGTGATACCCTAGGGCCGCGCACCATAGCTCTGGGGATTAAGGGATCTTTTATGGAGGTTATCATCCTCACGGTCCAGCCGATTAAGGCCAGACGTTCGTCCCTGAGAAACATGACCCCAGGCTTACGTTATGCGCGTGACTCGGGTACCTCGGGGTCGTTAAGCCCGTACTACGGCCGATCAAGGTCGAC
>NW_016978720.1:0-331 GCF_001483705.2 Eufriesea mexicana | reverse complement strand
TGTGATTTAGTATGTTCTGCTTTGCTCCCGGCAGGCCAGAAATAGTGGTCACGGCACGTTGTGCAGAGTTATGCTTCGTTTGGTTAGTTTAGGTTAGTTCACGTTGGGTTTGGATACCATTGACTCTTGTGCTGTACACTGCAATGCGGAGGATCTCTGCGCTGTACTGTTCTCTAGTATATTCTGCTTGAGAAGTATGGCCAGTAAAAGTGTTCTCGCCACGTTAGGTTGAATTGCGTTAAGTTTGCTTATGTAACGTTTGGTTACATTAGGATAGGGTAGCTTTGACTTTTGTAGTGTACACTGATATTAGGTGGATTTCTGCGATCTA
>NW_016978719.1:0-546 GCF_001483705.2 Eufriesea mexicana | reverse complement strand
TTGCATGGAAGTATCGATGGATGTATGTATGTATGGCTGGATGTATGGATGTATGGATGTATGTATGTATGAATGTATGTATGGATGGATGTACGGATGGATGAATGTACTCGTATGGATGGGTGCTAGTATGGATGGATGGATGTATGGTTCGATGAATGTATGGATGGCTGGATGTATGGATGGATGGATGTATGGAAAAATGGATGTATGGATGGATGTATGTATGGATGAATGGTTTTGTGGATGGATGGATGTATGGATGGATTGAGGTATGGATGGACGGATGTTCGTATGTATGAATGGATGGATGTATATATGTATGGATGTATGGATTGATGGATGTATGGATGGATGGAGGTGCGGATGGATGGACTTTTGCATGTATGGATGCATGAATGTATGGGTGAATGAATGGATGGATGTATGGGTGGAGGGATGTATGGATGGACGGATGTATGGATGTATGGGTGCACATCTGTATGGATGTATGGATGGATGGATGTTTGAGTGGACGGATGTATGGATGGATGGATGTATGGATGT
>NW_016978718.1:7159-8858 GCF_001483705.2 Eufriesea mexicana | reverse complement strand
AAATATCTTTGACTTTTGTGCTATTCACTGCAACGCGGTCGATTTCAATACCTTACTGCTCCAGAGGATATTCTGCTGCGCTCTGCGGAGGCCGGAAGTAACGGTCTCGGCACGTTAGATGCGTTAGGGTACGTTTGGTTACGTTACGTTTGGTTATGTTATGTTATGTTAGGTTAGGTCAGTAAAACTACTGTGCTCTAGTGTATTCGGCTTGGCTCTGGAGATTCCAGCAATAGTAATCTCGGCATTTCGGTTAAACTAGTGTACGTCTGACTATATCTTGTTTGGATTGCTTGGGACAGGATAGCTATGACTTTTGAGCTAAACAATGCTATTCGGTGGATTTCTGCTCTCTACTGTGATCTAATATGCTCTGCTTTGCTCTGGGGAGGACAGAAAAGTGGCAGCGGCGCGTTATGTACATTTACGTTACATTTGGTCTGGTTAGGTTTGCTTTGATTAGGACTGGATATCTTTGACCTTTGTGCTGCGCACAGAAATGCGGTGGATTTCAGCGCTCTACTGTGACCAAGTACCTTCTGCTTAGCTCTGGGGAGGACAAAAATAGTGGTATCGCCGCATCAGGTTGAGTTATGTAACGCTTGGCAAGGTTACGTTTGATTGGTATAGGCTTGGATAGCTTTGTCCTTCGTGACATAGGCTGTCATTTGATGAATTTCCGCGCTCTGCTGTGCTCTACTATGCTCTGCTCGACCCTGGGGAGGCCAGTAATATTGGTCCCGGCACGTTAGTTTGATTTATGCTACATGTGGTTATGTTAGGGCTTCTAAGGTTGGAAATGGATGGTACTGACTTTTGTGCTATGTACAACTATTCGGTGGACTTCTGCGCTATACTGGGCTCTAATACGCCCTGCGTGGCTCTGGGTAGGCCAGCAATAGTGGTCTTGTTACGATAGGTTTATTTACTCTACATTTGGATAGGTTAGGTTAGCTATGGTTAGGTTTGGGTGTGTTCGACTTTTCTGCTTTGCACTGCGATTCTATGGGGTTCTGCGCTCTACTCTCCTCTATTATGCGCTGTTTGACTATTTGGAGACCAGCAGCACTGATCGCGGCACGTTTGAATGAGTTAGATTACGTTTGGTGAAGTTAGGCTGCCTTGGGTTAGGTTACGGTAGCTTTGACTTTTGTGCTTAACACGGCTACCTTATTGACTCCTGGGCTCTACTTTGCTCTATCATATTCTGCTTGTCCCTGGGGACGCCAACAATAGTGGTCGCAGCACGTTAGGTTGTGTGATGTCACTTTTGGTTAGGTTAGGTTAGGTTAGGTAAAGTTTAGTTAGGTTGCCCTAGATTTTTGTGCTAGACACTGCTCCTCGTCGTATCTCTACACTCTACGTTGCTCTACTATACTCTGCTCGACTCTGGGGATGAGAGAAACAGTGGTCGTGGCACGTCAGGTAGAGTTAGGTTGCTTTCGGTTCTGTTTGGTTTGTTTGGGTTAGGATAGGATATCTTCGACTTTTCCGCTGTACACTGAACATGTCCTGATTTGATCTGGGGTGGACCCTAATAGTAGTCTCGGGACGTTAGTTTGAGTTGCGTTTTGTTCCGTTAGGACAGGTTAGGAACGTTTGGTCAGGATTTCTTCGACTTTTGTGTTATACACTGCTACCCGGTGGATTTCTGCACTCTACATTCCTCTACTATACTCTGCTCGACTCTGGGGGGGGG
>NW_016978718.1:4928-6940 GCF_001483705.2 Eufriesea mexicana | reverse complement strand
GCTTTTCGGTGACTTCGACGCTCCACTGTTATCTCATATGTTCTCCTTGCATCAGGGAAGTACAGTATCAGAGGCCTTGGCACGTTATGCTGGGTTAGACAACGTTTGTTTTGGTTAGGTTATGTCAAGTTAGTTTAGGAAGTCTTTGACATTTGTGCTCTACACTGAAACGCCGCGGATGTGTCTGATCTATTGTGCCGTAATGTATTCTACTTGGCTCTGGGGAGGTCAACAGTGGTGGTGTAGGGCGGTTAGGTGGAGTAAGTTTACGTTCGGATATACTATGTTTCCTTTTGCTAGGTTAGGATGGCATCGACTTTCGTGGTACACACGGCTATTATGTGGACTTCTGCGCTCCGCAGTGCTCCACTGTATGCTGCTTGGCCTTGGGGCCACCAGCAATAGTGGTCGTATAGCGTTAGGCTGAGTTAGGATAGGCTTGGCTACGTTACAATTCGTTAGGTTAGGGGGGGGGGGCGGCTATGACTTTTGGGATATACACTGATCTCCGGAGGACTACTGAGCGCTACTGTGTTTCACAAGTTTAGCCCGCCTCTGGGTGGGCCAGCATTAGTGGCATCGGCACTTTACGTTGAGTCATGCTACGTTGCGCCCAGGTTAGGTTAGATCAGGTTATGTTACAGTATCTTCGAATTTCGCGCTTCACACTGCAATGCGGCGTATTTCTGCGCGCAACTGTGCTCCAATGTGTTCTGTCTGGTGCTGGGGAGACCAGCAGTGGTGTCCTCGGCACGTTAGGTTGTGTTAGGTTACGCTTGGCTTGGCTAGGTTTTGTTAAGTTCGGTTAAGACAGCTTTGACTTTTGTGCTATATATTGGTATTCGGTAGATATCTACGCTCTGCATTGCTCTACTAGCCTTTGCTTGACTCGCGGGGTGGCAGCAATAATGGTCGTGGCACGTTCGTCTCAGCTATGCTACGCATGGTTAGGTTAGACTGGGATAAGTTCGATTAGAATGGCTTGGACTTTTGTGCTATAGACTGCTATTATGTGGCTTTCGGCTCTCTACTGAGCTCTAGTATATTCTGCTTCGCAATGTGGAGGCCAGCTATAGTAATCTCGGCGCATTAGGCTGAGGTACGTTGCGTATGGTTATGTTACGTTTGGTTATGTTAGGCGACTGTAGGTTTGACTTTTGCTGTATGCGCTGCTATGCGGTGGATTTCTGCGCTTTACTGTGATCTGATATTCACTGCTTTGCTCTGGGGATGCCGGATATAGAGGCCACGGCGCGTTAGGTAGAGATAGTCCAAGTTTCTTCATGTTACGCTTGGTTAGGTCAGTATAGGATAACTGACTTTTGTGCCATACAATGCTATTCGGTGGATTCGTGCGCTCTTCGTTGATCTACTATACCCTATTTGTTTCTGGGGACGGCAACAATGGAGGTCGCGGCACGTTATGTTGCGTTATGTTACATTTGGGTAGGCTAGGTTAGGTTAAGTTTGGTAGGGATTGCTTTCACTTTTCTGCTACAAACAGCTATTCGGTCGACATTTGCGCTCTGGGTTGGTCTACCAGCATCCGCTTGTTTCTGCGAGGTCAGCAATGGCGGTCTAGGCACGTTTCGTTTGGTTAGGCTACGTTTGGTTAGGCTACAGTACTTTGGGTTCGATCCGGATTGCTTTGACTTTCGTGGTATAAACTGCTGTTTGGTGGTATTCTGCGCTCTACTGTGCTTTAGTATGTTCTGTTCGGCTCTTGGCAGGACAGGAAGAGTATTCTTGGCACGTTATGCTTAGTTAGGCTACGTTCGGTTCGGTAAGGTTAGAACAGGTATCGCAAGGACATCTTTGACATTTGTGCTACACATTCCAATGCGGTGGTTCACTGCGCTTTACTGCGCTCTGGTTGATCCTGCTTGGCCCTGGGGATACAAGCAATGGAGGTCTCTGCAAGTTAGGTTGAGTTGTGTTACGTTTGGTTTGGTAACATTTGGCTAGGTTTGATTATGGTAGATTTGACCTTCGTGTTATACACTGCTTTTCGG
>NW_016978718.1:0-708 GCF_001483705.2 Eufriesea mexicana | reverse complement strand
GGTTAAGCTACGTTCGGTTATGTTACGCTTCGTTGTGTTTGGTCATAGTAGCTTCGACTATTGTGCTGTGCACTGCAATTCGATGGATGTCTGCGTTTCACTCTACTCTAATGTGTTCTGTCTGTCTCTGGGGAGGTCGGCAGTAGTTGTGTAGGTACGCTAGGTTGAGCTATGTTCGTTTGGTTATGTTAGGTTTGGTAAGGTTAGGATAGGATAACTTTGACTGTTACGTTGCACACTGATTTTCGGGGGATTCCTGCGCGCTTCGTTGCACTGCTATACTCTGCCCGACTCTGGGGAGAACAGCAGGAGCAGCCGTTTCACGATAGGTAGAGTTAGGTTACGCTTGGTTAGGTTAGATTAGGAAACGTATGGTTAGGGTGGCTTTGACTTTTGTACCATACACGGATACTCGGTGGATTTCTGCGCGCCGATGTGCTCTAATACGTTCTGCGTGGCTCTGCGGAGTACAGCAATACAAGTCTCCACTGGTTATGTTAGGTGTTCCACGAACGGTTAGGTTAGGTATTGACAAGTTAGGTTAAGATATATATGTCTTTTGTGATAGACACTGCTATTTGGTTGCTCCCTACGCTCTACTTTACTCTACTGTACTCTGCTCGGCTCTGGCTTGACCAGTAATATCGGTCTCGGCACGTTAGGTTGTGCTAGGATACGTTTGGTTAGGTTACCCTAGTTTGGGTTAGG
>NW_016978717.1:0-496 GCF_001483705.2 Eufriesea mexicana | reverse complement strand
TAGGATAGGTAAGGTTAGGGTGTCTGACATTTGTGCTATTCGCTGCTATTTGGTGGCTTTCTCCGATCTACTGTGCTCTATTGTTTTCCGCTTGGCTCTGGGGATTCCAGTAATAGTTGTCAGTGCTCGTTATGTTAAGTCATGTTGCGTTTGGCTTTATTACGTTCGATGGTTAGGACAGAGTAGCATCGACTTTTGAGCTGTACACTGCTATTTGCAGGATTTCTACTTTCTACGTTGCCCTACTATAATGTGGTCTACTCTGTGGGGGCCAGTAATTGTGGTTGCGGCGCGTTAGGTTAGTTACGTTACGTTCTGTTATGTTACGTTTTGTTAGGTTAGGAGAGGGTAGCTTGGACTTTAGTGCTATAGTATTCTATGAGGTGGATTTGTGCGTCCTATTCTGCTCTAACATTCTGAGCGTGGCTCTGGTGAGGCCAGCAATATTGGTCGCTGCACGTTACGTTGAGCTATGCTACGTTCGGTTTTGTTGCGT
>NW_016978716.1:0-921 GCF_001483705.2 Eufriesea mexicana | reverse complement strand
CGTGCTACAGCCATTGCAATGCTATAGAAACAGGCTGGAAGGTTCAATTTTATTGTCCTTCTCAACTAATATCGTGGTGAGCTGACCTCCTTGCATATATAACGAGGAAGAATACTATTGGCGTGCTATGCCATTGCAATGCTATATAATCTGGCTGGAAAATCAAATTTTATTAACGTTTTCTCCCAATATCGTGGTGAGCTAACTTCGTTGCATAAATAAGGAGGAAAGATTCTATTGGCGTGCTATAGCAATTGCAATGCTATAGAATCTGTCTGGAAATTTCAATTTCATTCACCTAGACGACTATTGTCGTGATTAGCTAACCTTCTTGCGTAAATAAGAAGGAAAAGTTCCATTGGCGTGCTATAACCACTGCTGTGCAACAGAGTCTGGCAGGAGAAGTTAATGTTATTCACATTTTCGTTTAATATCGCGGTGAGATGACCTCCTTGCATAAATAAGGAGGAAGGATTCTATTGGCGTGCTACAGCCATTGCTATGCTATAGAATCTGCATGGAAAATTATATTTTATTTACATTTCGGCAAATGTCGTGGTGAGGTAACTTTCTTACATAAATAAGTAAGACTGATTCGATTGCCCTGCTATTTCCATTGCAACGCCACAGAATCTGGCTGTAAAATTCAATTTTATTGACATTTTCGGCTAATATCGCGGTGAGCTGACCTCCTTGCATAAATGAGGAGGAAGGATTCTAGTGGCGTGCTGTGGCCATTGTAGCGCAATAGAATCTGGCTGGAAAATCCAGTTTTATGGACATTTTCGAATGATGTCGCGGTGAGATAACTTTCTTGCACAAATAAGGAGGAAAGACAATATTGGCGTGCTATAGCCATTGCAATGCTATAGAATCTGGCTGGAAATTTCAATTTTGTGCCCATATACGACTATTGTCGTG
>NW_016978715.1:0-360 GCF_001483705.2 Eufriesea mexicana | reverse complement strand
CATTTTCGACTTATATCGTGGTGAGATAACTTTATTGCATAAATAAGGAGGGTAGATTCTACTGGCGTGCTATAGCCATTGCATTGCTAGAGCATCAAGCAGGAAAATTCAACTTTATTGACATTTCCGAATAATATTGAGGTGAGCTATCTTTGTTGCATAAATAAGGTGGAAAGATTCAATTGGTGTGCTATAGCCAATGCGTAGCAATAGTATCTGGGTGGAAAATTCATTTTATTGACATTTACGACTAATATCGTGGTAACCTAACTTCCTTGCATAAGTAAGGGGAAAGATTCTTTTGCCGTGCCGTAACCTTTGCAATGCTATGGACTCTAGCAGGAAAATTCATTTTTACTG
>NW_016978714.1:0-820 GCF_001483705.2 Eufriesea mexicana | reverse complement strand
CAATGGCAGGTACACCCATCTGCTTGCCAGAGAAAATGCCTATTCAAAATCTATAATCTGTTAAAGCTTGGTGAATAGGTCGCCTAACGCTTCCAACCAATTTCAAGTACAGCAATCTACTGCCAGAGAATAGGTCTATTCAAAATCTAGAACCTGTTATAGCTTGATGAATAGATCGCCTAACGCCTTCAATCCAATGGCAAGTACAGCCATCTACTTGCCACAGAATAGGTGTATTCAAAATATGTAATCTGTTATAGCTTGGCGAATATGTTGCCTAACGCATTCAACCAATGGCAAGTACAGAGGTCTACTTGTCAGAGAATAGGTCTATTCAAAATCTGTAACCTGTTATTGCTTGGTGAATAGATCTCCTATCGCCGTCAATCCAATGGCAAGTACAGCCATCTACTTGCCACAGAATAGGTGTATTCAAAATATGTAATCTGTTATATCTTGGCGAATATGTTGCCTAACGCATTCAACCAATGGCAAGTACAGAGGTCTACTTGTCAGAGAATAGGTCTATTCAAAATCTAAAACCTGTTATAGCTTGGTGAATCGACCGAATAACGTCTTCAATCCAATGGCAAGTACAGCCATCTACTTGCCAGAGGATAGGTCTATTCAAAACATATAATCCGTTATCGCTTGGTGAATAGGTCGCCTAACGCCTACAACCAATGGCAAGTACTGCCATCTACTTGCCAGAGATTAGGTCTAATGAAAATATATAAGCTCCTACAGCTTGGTGAAAAGTTCGCCTAACGCATTCAATCCAATGGCAAATACAGCCATCTACTTGCCAGACAATAGGTAT
>NW_016978713.1:0-627 GCF_001483705.2 Eufriesea mexicana | reverse complement strand
CATAACGCCTTCAATGCAATGGCAAGTACAGCCATCTACTTGCCAAAGAATAGGTATATTCAATATCTATAATCTGTTATTGCTTGGAGAATAGTTGGCCTAACGCCATCAATTAAATGGCAAGTACAGCCATCCACTTGCAAGAGAATACGTGTATTCAAAGTCTATAATTCGTTATAGCTTTGTGAATAGGTCGCCTAACGTCTTCAACCAATGGCAAGTACAGCCATCCACTTGCCAGAGAATAGGTCTATTGAAAATCTATAACCTGTTATTGCTTGGTGAATAGATCGCCTAACACCTTCAATCCAATGGCAACTACAGCCATCTACGTGCCAGAGAATAGGTCTATTCAAAATTTATAGCCTGTTATTGCATTGTGAATAGATCGCCCAACGCCTTCAATCCAATGCAAGTACAGCCATCTGCTTGACAGGGAATAAGTCTATTCAAAATCTATAATCTGTTACGGCTTGGTGAATAGATCGCCAAACGCCTTCAATCCAATGGCAAGTACTGCCATCTACTCGTCAGAGAATAGGTATATTCATTATCTATAACCTGTTATAGCTTGGGGAATAGATCGCCTAACGCCTTCAATCCAATTGCAAGTACAGCCATCTACTT
>NW_016978712.1:0-615 GCF_001483705.2 Eufriesea mexicana | reverse complement strand
CTGCATTGCAATTTTTCCGCTTGGCTCTGGAGAGGGGGGCAGCGATAGTGATCTCGGCACGTCCCGCTTAGTTGCACTACGTTTGTGTAGGTTAAGTAGGGCCAGGAAATGTCGGTGTATTTTCGACTCTTGCGCTATACACTGCAATGTTGTGGATTTCTGTGATCTACTGTCTACTGTGCTCTACTACATTCTGCTCGGCTATGGGGATGCCAGGAGCAGTGACCGCGGTACGTTATGTTGAGCGATACTACGTTTGATTAGGTTGTGTTATGATAATATACCTTCGACTTTTGTACTATTCACTGTAGTGCTGTGGATTTCTGCGCAAAACGGCTCCCTTGTACAATCGGCTTGTCTCTGTGGAGACCAGCAATAGTGGTCGGTTCCTGTTAGGTTTTGATATGATACGTTTGGTCATGTTACGTTACTCTAAGTCAGGGCAAGCTACTCCGACCTTTCTGCTATACACTGCTATTCGGTAGATTTCTGCTCTCTAACTTCCTCTCATGTGCTCTGCTTTTCTCTACCAAGACCATCAATAGCGGCCGAGGCACGTTACATTTAGTTATGCTACGTTTGTTCAGGTTATCTTACGCGGGGTTAGGTTAGTGT
>NW_016978711.1:0-1517 GCF_001483705.2 Eufriesea mexicana | reverse complement strand
TTAAGCAGGGTGTAGTAGAACAAAGTGGGGCGTAGAAATCCTCCGCAGAGCAGTGCATAGCACAGAATTCAAAGCTACCCTATCATAACATGTCCAAACTGAATCTAACCAAACGCAGATTAACTCAGCCTATCACGCCGAGACCACTACTGCTGCCCTCCCCAGCGCAAAGCAGGACATACTAGAGTACTGTATATCACAATAATCCACCGGACAACAGTGTATACCACGAAAGTCAAATCTATCCATACCTTGCCCAAACCAGCATAACTCGAACAAAATAGCCTAACGCAACCTAACCTGACGAGACAATATTGGTGGACTTCCAGAGCCAAGCAGAACACATTAGAGCACAGTAGAGCGTAGAAATCGACCGTGTAGCGGTATACAGCACGAAAGTCATGGCTATGCCATCCGAACCGGGCCATATGTAACGTAGCCAAGCGCATCCTAACCTAGACTAACGTGCCGTGACCACTATTGCTGGACTCCCAATGGCCAAGCGGCATATGGTAGGGCATAGTAGAGCGCAGAAATCCACCGAACATTAGTGTACACCACGAAAGACAAATCTATCCAAACCAAACCCAAACTCACTTAACGAAGGCATACGTTGCCTAACACAAACTAACCTGACCAGCCCACCATTACTGGCCACCCCAGAGTCTATCAGAAAATGGTAGAACCAAGTAATGCGCAGAAAGCCACCGAGCAGCGAAGTATAGCACAAAAGTCAAAGATACCCTAACCTAACCAGACCTAACCTAACACACCAGAACGTAGAATAACTAACCCCAACGTGCCGATACATCTATTTCTGGCCTCCACACAGTTGCCATGCAGATCATGTTACGGCACAGTAGATCGCAGAGATCCACCGAACAGCATTGTGTAACACTAAAGTAAAAGCCATCCCAACCAAGCGTAACATAACCTAATCTAACCAAATGTTACCTAACTCAACTAATCGGGCCACGTCCTCTATTGCTGGTCTCCCCAGAGACCAGCAGAGTATACTAGAGCAGCGAAAAGCGCAGGAATCCACCGAATAGCAGTGCATTGCGCAGCAGTGAGAGTCATCCTATCATAATCTGGCCAAGCGTATCATAACCAATCGAGCATAACCCTATCTAACGTGCCTACACCACTATATCTATCCTCTCGAGGGCAAAGCAGGGCATACCGGAGCACTGTAGAGCGCAGATATCCGCCGAATACCAGTTTATAGCACAAAAGTTAAAGCCATCTTTTCCTAACCCAACAAATCGTGACGCAACCAAACGTAACATAACCCAATGTAACGTACCGCGACCACAATTGCTCGCCTCTACCCCTTTTCGAGCATAGTATTTTAGAGCTCAATAGGGCGCAGTATTCCACGGGAAAACAGTGTACAACAGGAAATTCATAGGTATCCAAACCGAACCCAAAGTAACATAACCCAACCAATCGTTGCACAACATAAACTTACGTGCCGGGACTGCTATTGCTGGCACCCCCAGTGACAAGAAGAGCAT
>NW_016978710.1:0-890 GCF_001483705.2 Eufriesea mexicana | reverse complement strand
ATGTGCCTGGCAGATACAATTTTATTGACATTTTCGACAAATATCGTGGGGAGATAACTTTCTGGCATTAACAAGGAGGAAAGATTGTATTGGCTAGCTATTTAGCCATAGCAATTCTATAGAATCTGTCTGGGAAATTCAATTTTACTAACATTTTCGAATAATAATTTTGTGCGCTACCTTTCCTGCATAAATAAGGAGGAAAGATTCTTTTGTCGTGCTATAGCCATTGCAATGATATAGAATCTGGCTGGAAGGTACAATTTTATTGTCAGTTTCGACTAATATCGTGGTGAGCTATCATTCTTCCATAAATCAGGATGAAAGATTCTATTGTCGTGCTATAGGCCTTGCAATGCTATAGAATCTTTCTGGAAATCTCAATTTTATTGACATTTTCGACTAATATCGTGGCGAGCTAACTTTCTTGCATAAACAAGGTGGAAAGATTCTATTGGCCAGGTATAACCATTGCAATGGTATAGAATCTGCCTGGAAAATTCAATTTTATTGACATTTTCGACTGATATCGTGGTGAGCTAACTTTCTTGCATAGACAAGGAGGAAAGATTATATTGGCAAGATATAACCACTGCAATGCTGTGTAATCTGGCCCGAAAATACAATTTTATTGACATTTTCGAATAATATCGTGTTGTGCCAGATTCCATTGCATAAGTATAGAGGAAAGGTCCTTTTGGCTTGCTATAGCGATTGCAATGCCCTGGAATCTGGCAGGAATGTTCAATTTTATTGACAGTTTCGACTAATATCATGGTGAGCTATCTTTCTTCCATAAATCAGGAGGAAAGATTCTGTTGGCATGCTATTGGCATTGCAATGCTATGGAATCTGGCTGGAGAGTACAATATTATTGACTGTTTCGACTA
>NW_016978709.1:0-564 GCF_001483705.2 Eufriesea mexicana | reverse complement strand
TGTTGGTAAAGGTAGCTTTGACTTTTGTACTATACACTGCTATTCGGTCAATACCTGTACACTTTACAGCTCCATTAGAATCTGCTTGTCTCTGTGGAGTCCAGCAACAGCGGAGGTGGCTCGTTATGTTGGATTACGTTACGTTTGGTCGGGATGGCATCGACTTTTGTGCTATACACGTCTATTCGGTCGATATTTGCGCTCTGCGTTGCTCTGCTCTCATCCGTTTTTCTCTGGGGAGGCCAGGAATGGTGGCCGTGGCAGGTTTGTTTCAGTTAGGTCTCCAGTGGAAAGGTAAGGCTGTGCAATGTTTGGTCAGGTTGCTTTGATCTTTGTGCTATACACTGCTATCCTCTGGATTCCTGCACTCTACTGTGCTCAAGTATATTCTGCTTGGCTATTGGGTGGCCAGCAGTATTGGTCTCGGTAGGTCAGTCTGAGGCACGTTGCATTCTGTTATGTTATGTTTTGTTAGGTTTGGATAGGATAGATGGTCCTTCGTGCTGTACACCGCAATTCGGTGGATTTCTGCGCCCTACTGTTATCTAATATTCCATGCTTTGC
>NW_016978708.1:0-295 GCF_001483705.2 Eufriesea mexicana | reverse complement strand
GTCATGTAACTAGTTGTGTCTTAACGCACGCGTCCCACGTCGTCCATCGATGTATTCCAAACTAAAACTTGAGAAAACTTAAAGCTGAAAGGAGAATATATTTATTTAAATATAAACACAAGAGGAAACGTATTTGTTACACGAAAGGAAATAGGAGCTAGACGAATGGAATCCGTCAGCGTTAACGAAATAGAGGGATTAGTCCATCAAACTGACAGAAACAGCTCATCGATGAGATAAATCTGAATTCTAGATAATAAACCGACGATGAAGTAATTCGGAAATAGAAGTAGGT
>NW_016978707.1:0-1275 GCF_001483705.2 Eufriesea mexicana | reverse complement strand
GCTTACAAGGTTTAATTCTCTATGATCGATGGTGCATCTATTGTTTTATAATTGGAAGGTGTTGTATATATTAATTACTTTTCGCAATTCCAAAAATTCTATACCTTTCTTCTTCCCAGCTTTGAAGCTTTCGTGTTTAATGTGTAATGTTTGTTTGCAAGAAGCTTTAGGAAGGTGTAGTATATATTAATTACTCTGCAATTCCAAAAATTTTATATCTTTCTTCTACCGAGCTTTGAAACTTTCATGTTTAATCTGTAATTTTTGTTTTTAAGCAGCTTTCTCTCGAGCTTGCAAGGTTTAATTCTGTATGATCGATGGTGCATGTGTTGTTTTATAATTGGAAGGTGTAGTATATATTAATTACTTTTCGCAATTCCAAAAATTCTATTTTCTTCTTCTTCTGAGCTTTGAAGCTTTCGTGTCTAATGTGTAAGATTTATTTTTAAGCAGCTTTTTTACGAGATCGCAAGATTTAACCTAATGCAATTTTTATGATAGAAAAATGTATATATTAATTACTCTTTGCAATTCCAAAAATTCTATTCTCTTCTTTTTCTGAGCTTTGAAGATTTTGTGTCTAATGTGTAATGCTTGTTTTAAGCAGCTTTCTCTCGAGCTTACAAGGTTTAATTCTCTATGATCGATGGTGCATCTATTGTTTTATAATTGGAAGGTGTTATATATATTAATTACTTTTCGCAATTCCAAAAATTCTATACCTTTCTTCTTCCCAGCTTTGTAGCTTTCGTGCCTAACGCGTAATATTTGTTTCAAGCAGCTTTCTCCTGAGATCGAGGATTTAACCCAATACAATTTTTATGGTAGAAATATGTATACATTAATTACTCCTTGTAATCCCAAAAATTTTATTTTCCTTTTTTTCTGAGCTTTGGAATTTTCGTGTCTAATGTCTGATGTTTGTTTGCAAGAAGCTTTCTCTCAAGCTTGCAAGGTTTACTTCTCAATGATCGATGTTATATCTGTTGTTTCATGATCGAAAGGTGTAGTATATATTAATTACTCTTTGCAATTCCAAAAATTCTATACCTTTCTTCTTCCCAGCTTTGAAGCTTTCGTGTCTAACGCGTAATATTTGTTTCAAGCAGCTTTCTCCTGAGATCGAGGATTTAACCCAACACGATTTTTATGATCGAAAGATGTATATATTAATTACTCCTCGTAATCCCAAAAATTTTATTTTCCTCTTTTTCTGAGCTTTGGAATTTTCGTGTCTAATGTCTGATGTTTGTTTGCAAGAAGCTTTTTCTCGAG
>NW_016978706.1:785-1009 GCF_001483705.2 Eufriesea mexicana | reverse complement strand
TATGGATGTACGGATGTGTGGATGTTTGGATGTATATATGTATGGATGTATGGATGGAAGGGTATATGTATTGATGTATGTATGGGTGTATGTATGGATGTATCTGAGGATGCATGGATTGATTTATGGATGTATGAATGTATGGATGTGTGGGTGTATGGATGGATGGATGTATGGATGGTTGTATGTGTGGATGGCAGGATATATGGATGTATGAATGTATT
>NW_016978706.1:472-720 GCF_001483705.2 Eufriesea mexicana | reverse complement strand
GGATGTATGTATGGATGTATGCATGGATGTATGGATGGATATATGTATGGATGTATGGATGGATGGATGTATGTATTGATGTATGTATGGATGTATGGATGAATGGGTGTATCGATGGACGGAAGTACGGATTGATGGATTTATGGATATATGGATGTGTGGATGTATGGATGTATGTATGAATGGATGTGTGTAAGGATCAACGAATGGATGCATGTGTCTATGTATGTATGGATTTATGGATGGAT
>NW_016978706.1:0-254 GCF_001483705.2 Eufriesea mexicana | reverse complement strand
GATGGTTGTATGTATTGATGTATATCTGGATGTATAGATGAATGGATGGATTGGTGGATGAATGTATGCATGTATGTATGTACGGATCGATGGACGTGTGGATGGGATGATGTATGAATGGATGGAAGTATGGAAGGATAGATGTATGCCTGTATGCATGTGCGGGTGGCTGAATGGATGGGTGGATGAAGTGAAGTGTGGGTGAATGGATGGGTGGAACAATGGATGCATCGATGGATGTAAGGTCGTATGTA
>NW_016978705.1:0-673 GCF_001483705.2 Eufriesea mexicana | reverse complement strand
ATAATCAATGCATACATCATTAACGTATAGAGGTATTTACGATTCCCAGAACGGTAGTTAGTATATACACCAATTGAGCAAAGTAGAAGTTGGATTATTCTGTTAATGCTGATTTGTCAATGGACCCGCCCATTATCGCTCAAAACATTCAGAATTGACGAAACAGTACCGCTTACAGCCATGATCGCAGTTCCTTAGCCGTTGGACTTGTTCGTTGACAGATAGTATAAATTTAGCAGCATCTCTAGAATAATGAACGTATTGAGCGGTCATGGATGGAGATGCTTAGAATTCCCAGTACGGTATCTGGTGCATCTACCAATGGAGTACTGTGGCTATTGGATTGATATGCTCACTGTTGTTGTATATCCTGCTGCAATTCTAGTATGACGAGAGATTGACACATTATGGCCATAGGTATCAGCAACTGAAGAAACAGTGCTGGTGACAGCCGTCATCAGAGTACTGTAGTCGTTGGAATAGTTTCTTCCCTGACAACTTCGTTTCGACAGTAGTGCTAGAATAATTAATTTAAAAATCAGTTATGCCTGGAGATTACTACAACTCCCTGTGCGGTAGTTGGCACATCGAGCGACTAGGCACAGAAGCTGTTGGATACACCATTGCAATGATGACTTGAACTCCAAAGCATGTGTAGGTTGGGCAATCTATA
>NW_016978704.1:0-862 GCF_001483705.2 Eufriesea mexicana | reverse complement strand
CCATAGGAGTAATGTAGTCGATGGAATTAGCTGTTCAGTGATCATTTAACTTCCCTTGCAGTTCTAGAATGACAAATGACTAACCCATTACCGCTCGAGACGTTAACAATTGACGAAGCAGTATGGACACTGCCGTCATATCCGTAATTTTGCCGTTGGACTTATTAGTTCATTGATTGCTTAGGTTAAATATCAATTCTCGGGTAGCCAATGTATTGTACATTTTTGGCTAGAGATATTTGCAGTTCACAGTGCGGTAGTTCGTACATCCACCAATAGAGCACTGCAGCCGTTGTATTAATTTGATCAGTGAATATTTAGATTCCACGGGAGTTCCAGAATAATCAATATATACTTCAGCTGAGTTCTAGAGATATTTAAAATAAATACCCAGAATTGTAGTTGCTACGTTCACAAATAGTGCATTGCAGCGATTGGACTAATATCTTCACAGATGCTTCATAACGTTCCGCGGTTCTAGCGTGACATCGGGCAGACCCAATGTCGCTCTGAACATTTGCAATTTTAGAAACAGTTCTGGGTACAGCCCTTATCACAGTGCCTTAGCCGTTGGACTACTTCATTCCCTGATAAGTTATGTTCATCGGTGCTAATGGAACAAATAATGTATAGTACGGTTATGGCAATAGACATTTACAATTGACAGTACGGTACAAGGGACGTCAACCTAGAGAGCACTGTAGCCGCTGAAAGAGTCTGCTCAATGATGATGTAGATTCTGTTACATTTCCAAGATGACAAAGAACACATAATTGCCACAAATACAATGAGTACATATGTCATCACAGTACCACAGCCGTTAAATTAATATGTTCCCAGGTGATATATATTCCATTGCAAC
>NW_016978703.1:0-478 GCF_001483705.2 Eufriesea mexicana | reverse complement strand
CTAACCTACCCTAACGAAACCTAACCTTACTCAAACTAACGTGCCGGGGCCACTATTACTGACCACCTCAGAGCAAAGCAGATCACTTTATAGCACATGCAGAAAGCCACCGTATAGCCGAGTATACCACAAAAGACAAAGTACTTTATCCTAACCTAGCTAGGAGCCACACTAAGCCACACGTGACATAACCGTACTTAACCAAGCTCAACCTAACGTGACGAGACCACTATTGCTGGCCTCCCCAGAGCCAAGAAGAAAATACTAGCGGACAGCAGAGCGCAGAAATCCATGGCAATGCAGTACATAGCAAAAAAGACAAAGATATCCTGACATAACCTGACCTAACATAACCTACCCGAACGTAGAGCAACACAGCATAACGTGACGGGGTACATATTGATGGCCTCCCCAGAACCAGGAAGTGCACATTGGGGCACAATAGAGCCCAGGCACCCTAGGAATAGCTGCGAACAGC
>NW_016978702.1:0-977 GCF_001483705.2 Eufriesea mexicana | reverse complement strand
TCGGTTATGTTGGGTTGGCTAAGTCTGGTCATGGTTGGTTCAACTTTTGTGCTGTACACTGCTCTTCGGAGGATTTCTACGTTCTCCTGTGATCTAGTACGTCCTGCCTGGATCTGCGGATGGCTGCAACGTCGGTCTCGGCAAGTTAGCTTGAATTAGGGTACGTTTGTGTATGTTCTGCTTGGCTGGGTTAGGTTCGAGTAGCTTTGACATTTCTGATGTACACTGCGTTCTATGGATTTATGCGCTCTGCTCTCCACTAATGTGTTCTGCTTGGCTATCTGGAGGCCAGCAATAGTCTTTGCGGCACGTCAGGTTGAGTTAGGCTACGTTTGGTTATGTTAGCAGAGAATGGCTTTGGTTTTAGTGCTATTGCCCGCTCTAAGCTGGATTCCTGGACCATAGTGTGCCGTAATATTTTCAGCTTGGTTCTAGGAAGGCCAGCAATAGTAGTTTCGGGACGTTATGATCAGACAGGTTGCGTTCGGTTCGGTTGGGTTAGGCTAAGTTTGATTACTGTAGCTTAAAGTTTTTTGCTGTACACAGCTGTTTGGTTGATCTCTGCGCTTTACTGCGCTCTAGTGTGCCCTGCTTGGCTCTGAGGAGGGCGGCAATAGCGGTCCAGGCACGTTGGCTTGAGTTAGGCCACGTTTGCTTATGTTCCGTTGGTCTGGGTTTGTCTTTGGGTGGCATAGACTATTCTGACATACTCTGCGATTCTATGTACTTCTGCATTCTACTCACCACTAGTGTGTTCTGCTTGTCTCTGGCGAGGCAAGAAATAGGGGGCGTGTTGCGCTAGATTAAGTTATGTTACGCTTGTGTATGTTACGATTCGTTAGGTAAGCGGAGGGTAGCTTCGACTTTAGTCATATAGTCTGCAATTAGGCGGACTCCTGCGCACTTCAGTGCTTCAATGTTTTCAGCTTGGCTCTGGGAAGGATAGAAACAGTTGACTCTGCATGTTATTTTGAGTC
>NW_016978701.1:0-507 GCF_001483705.2 Eufriesea mexicana | reverse complement strand
ATATTTGTATGGATATATGCATGTATGTATGGATGGATGTATGGAAGTGTGTGTGTATGGATGAATGTATGGACGAATGTGTATGTGTATGTATCGATCTATGTATTGATGTATGTATGGATGGATGGATGGATGGATGGATGGATTGTTGGACGAATATACGGATGGATGGATGAATGGATGTATGTATGGATGTATGTATGGGTGTATATGTGGCTGGATGGATGTAAGGAAGGTTGGATTCATGAATGTGTGGAAGTATGAATGTATGGATGGGTGGATGGAAGGATGGATAGATGAATGGATCGATTTTGGATGGATGGGTGCTTGTATGGATAAATGGATGTATGGTTCGATGGATGTTTGGATAGGTGGATGTATGGATGGATGGATGTGTGAAAGGATGGATGTACGGATGGATGTATGTATAGATGAATGGTTGAATGAATGGATGGGTGTATGTATGGATTGTGGTATGGGTGCACGGATGGAAGGATGTATGGATGA
>NW_016978700.1:0-1088 GCF_001483705.2 Eufriesea mexicana | reverse complement strand
TGTTTCAGCATATCGTGCCGAGGTCAGTATTGCTGGCATTCACAGAGCAAAGCTGGAAACAGTGGAGCACTGTAGGCAGCAGACATCCACCGAATAGAAGACAATGTCTCTAAAGTAACAGCTACCCCCCCTAACCAAACCAATCTTAACATAACTAAACGTAACATAACACAAACCAACGTGCCGCGAACACTACTGCTGGCTTCTACAGAGCCAAGCAGAACGCGATAGTGGAGGACAGAACGCTGAAATCCATACAATCGCAATGCACGTGAGGAAACTCGAAGCTGCCCAAACCTAACACAAACAAACGGAACATAAGCGAACGTAGCCTAACTCAACCTTACATGTCGAGACGGCTATTGCTGCCCTTCCCAGATCCCCGCAGGACGTACTAGATCGCAGTAGAGCGCAGAAATCAACCGAAGAGCTGTGTACAGCAAAGATCTTGAAGTTACCCTAACCAAACTTAACCTTTGAGCGCAGAAATCAACCGAAGAGCTGTGTACAGCAAAGATCTTGAAGTTACCCTAACCAAACTTAACCTTACCCGACCGAACTGAACGCAACCTGACTGAACTTAATGTTCCGAGACTACTATTGCTGGTCTTCCCGCAAAGAAGCTGAAAATATTAGAGCACAGTAGGTCGTAGAAGTCCACCTAGTTGCACACTGTAGTACTAAAGTCAAAGCTACTGCCTCCTATCTAACCAATCGTAACATAAACGAGCCAAACCTACCTCAACCTAGCGTGTCGCGACCTCCACTGCTGGCCTTCCCAGAGCCAGGCCGAACACATTAGTGGAGAGTGGAAGACAGAAAGCCATAGAATCGCAGTGCATAGCAGAAAAGTCGAAGGTACCCAAACACATTCCAAGTCAACAGAAAATAGCCAAGCATACCATAACTCAACCTAACGTGCTGAGACCGCCATTGCTGCGCACCCCAGATCCAGGCAGGGCATACTAAAGCACAGTAGAGCTCCAAAATCCACCGAATTTCAGTCTGGAGCGCAAAAGCTCTATGTGTCGTGCCCAAACTTAGAGTTAGCCAACCTAAACGTGCGTAACCTGGCATAGCATAACGTG
>NW_016978699.1:0-2123 GCF_001483705.2 Eufriesea mexicana | reverse complement strand
GTACACAGCTACGGGAGAATTTCTGCGGTATACGTTGCTCTACTATACTCTGCTCGACTATTGTGAGGCGAGCAATAGAGTTCGTGGCAAGTTAGGTTTGGTAAGGTTGCGTTCCATTAGGCTAGGCTTGGCTAATTTTGGTTAGGGTTGCTTTGACTTTCGTGCCATACACTGGTATCCGCTGGCTTTCTACGCCCTACTGTGCTCTACGATATTCTGCTTGGCCATGGCGAGGCCAGCAGTAGTGGTCGCGAGCGTTATGTGGAGTAGTGTACGTTTGGTTTGGTAACGTTAACCTGTGTTAGGTTTGGTTAGCTTTGACTTTTCTGCTATTCACTGCGATTCAATGGATTTCTGTTCGCTGCACCCTATACGATGTTCTGCTCCACTCTGGAGAGGCGAGCAAGGGTCGTCGAGGTAGGTTTGGTGAGGACAGCTTACGCTTCCTTACGTCACGATTGGTTAGGTTACGACAGGATGGCTTCGACTTTTGTGCTATACACTGCTATTCGACGAATTTCTGCATCCTACTGTGCTCTAGCATACCCTACTTGGCTATGGGGAGGCCAGAAGTATCACAGTCGGCCCGTTATGCGGAATTATGTTGCGTTTGCTTATGTTACCCTTGGTTACGTTAGGATAGGATAGCTTAGGCTTTTGTGCCATTCACTTCCCTTCGGTGGATTCCTGCGCCCCACATTGCTTTGCTATGCTCTGCTCGACTCTCGGAAAGCCAGCAACAGTTTTTGCGGCACGTTAGTATGGGTCAGTTTACGCTTGGTTAGTTTAGGTTAGGATAAGTCTGGTTAGTATAGCTTTGACTTTTGTGCTTTACACACATGTTCGGCGGATTCCTGCCCTCTACTGTGCTCTACTCTAACCTGTTGTGCCCTGGGGGGGGGGGGCAGCGATAATGGTCGCGGCACGTTATGTTTATCATCGCCACGTTAGGTTAGGTTAAGTTTGTTTTGTTAGGTTTCGATGCATTTGACTCTTCCGCTGTAGCCTGCGATTCTATAGATTTCTTCGCTCTACTCTCCTCTAATATGTGCTCCTTGGCACTGGGGAGGACAGAAATTGTTGTGGCGGCACGTTAGGCTTAGTTTAGTTACGTTCGGTAGTGTTACGACTGGCTAGGTTAGGATAGGATAACTCTCAATTTGGCGCCACGCACTGCTTTTTGGTGAACTTCGCCCCAATACGCCCTAATATGTTCTGCCTTGCTCTTGGGATCAAGGAATTTCGGACGCTGCACGTTTGGCTGTGTTATCTTACGTTCGTTTGGTTTATGTTGTCATTGGTTAGGTTTTGGGTAGCTTTGACTTTTCTGCCTTACACTGCGATTCTATGGATTTCTGCACCCTACTCTCCACTGATATGTTGTGCGTGGCTCTGGGTAGGACGGCAATGGTGGTCTCGGAAAGTTATCCTTTGTTAGGTTACGCTTGGTTATGTTACGATTGGTTACGTTCGCAAAGGATAGCTCCAACTTTTGTGCTATACACTGCTAATCGGTGCATTCCTGTCTTCCACTGTTCTCTAGTGTGTTCTGCTTGGCTCTGGCGAGACCAGAAGTTGTGGCCGCGGCACATCAGGCTGAGTCAGTTTACGTTTGTTTAGTTTATATTGGCATGGGTTATGTTTGGATACCTGTGACTATTCCGCCATACACTGCGGTTCCATGGATGTCTGAGCGTTACTCTCCAATAGTATGTTCTGCACGGCTCTTGTGTTATGTCTGGTTAGGTTAGGTTGCGTTGGGTTTAGCTGGTGTACCTTTGAATTTTGCGCTGCGCACTGCTATTCTATGGACTTCTGCGTACTACCGTGCGTCATGAAACTCCGCCTGTTTCCGGGGACGCCAGGAATTATGGTTGCGCCTCGATAGGTTGAGTTAGACTACGTTCGGACGTGTTACGTTTGGCTACGTTAGGATATCGTAGCATACACGGTTGTGCCATGCACTGCGATTATATGGGCTCCTGCACTCTACTCTGCCCTAGTATGTTCTGATTGGCTCTGAAGAGTACACCAATAGTGGTCTCGGCACGTTAGATGGTGTTAGGTAACGTTTGGTCACAATACGTTTAGCTAGGTTAGGATATGGTTGCTTTGACTTTTCT
>NW_016978698.1:0-544 GCF_001483705.2 Eufriesea mexicana | reverse complement strand
TGGTCTAATCACGCTAGGTTGTGTTATGCTGCGTTTGGTTGTGTTACGTTTGGTGAAGTTAGGATTGGATAGTTTAGACTTTCGTGATATACACTACTATTCGCGGACTTCTGCAGTCTACTGTGTTCTAATGTTTTCTGCATGGCTCTGTGGGTGGCCAGCAGTAGTGGTCTCTGTATGGTAGTTCGAGCTATGACAAGCTTGATTAGGTTAGGTCAGGTTAAGCCCTGGCAGGTTATTTTCTATATTCGTGCTTTACACTGTTATTCGGAGGTTTTCCGCACCCGGCTGTGCAGCACTATGTTCTGCATGGCCTAGGGTTGTCCAGCAATAGTCGTCGCCGCACGTTATGTTGGATTAGGCTACGTTTGGTTGGGTTACGCTATCATTGGTTTGGTACGGAGAGCTACGACATTTGTGTTACTCACTGCGATTCTATGCATTACTGCACTCCACTCTCCTCTAATTTTAATTGCTTGAGTCAGAGAAGGCCAGCAATAACTGTTGCGATTCGTTAGGATGTGTTATGCTACTTTTGGTTGTG
>NW_016978697.1:0-306 GCF_001483705.2 Eufriesea mexicana | reverse complement strand
AGTAGAAAATGGCAATAAAATAGAATATTCCAGCCAGATTCTGTAGCATTACAGTGGCTACAGCACTCCAATAAAGTATTTCATCCTTATTTATGCAAGGAAGCTTTTCACCACGATATTAGTTGAAAATATCATTTAACTGAACTTTCCAGCCAGACTGTATAGCATCGCAATGACTGTAGCGCGCCAGTAGAATCTTTCCTCCTTATATGTTCAAGAAAGTTACGTCACCACAATATTAGTCGAAAACGTCAATAAAATTGAATTTTCCAGCCAGATTCTATAGAATGCAGTGACTATATTACG
>NW_016978696.1:0-335 GCF_001483705.2 Eufriesea mexicana | reverse complement strand
TTGTACACATAGGTCATAGCCTTCCTAATCTAGCCCTGCCTAACCTAACCAAACCAAACGTAACCAAATCCAACATAATGGGACGAGACAACAATTTCTGTCCCTCGCTGTACCAAGCTGAACATATTAGAGTTCTGTAGGGCGCTGAAATCCACCGAATAGCAGTGTATAGCACAAAAGTCGAAGATATCACCTCCTAACGTAGCCAACCGTGATATCAACAAACGCCGACATAACACAGCCTAACGTGCCGCGACCACGATTGCTGATAACCCCAGAGACAAGCAGAGCATATTATGGCAATGTAGAGCGTAGGAACCTACCGAAATGCGATA
>NW_016978695.1:0-993 GCF_001483705.2 Eufriesea mexicana | reverse complement strand
AATGTAATACATCGGCTTGTGTGCTCTTGTGCTGGTTCTACTGCGTACCATACTCTCCGTTGTCGACATCCCCAGCCGGAACCGTACAATTCATTGACAATTCAGGAATGGCCGTAGAATTTAAGTCATCAATGTCGAAATTATTGCAACTGATACAGTACCGCGATGATGGCGGCACTCAGTACAGTGTTGTCAATTTTTAATATTTCGTAATATAATGGATCTGCATTTTTTCATTCCAGAATTGCAGTAGAATATACATGATCATTGAAGGGATTAATCGAATGGCAACAGTGCTCTCTTGGAGGATGTCCTGTGTTCAGTAGTGTCAATTCTAAATATCTCTAGCCATGACCATACCATTCGTTGAATATCCTAGAGTTGCCTTGGAATATACACAACCAGTGGAAAAAGTAATCCAACTGCTATAGTATTAAGGCGATGACAGTACTCTGTACTGTGTTATCGATATTTTATGTCACGAGGGATAATGGACCTGCCATTTTCATTCCAGAATTGCTGTAGTGCATATGTCATCAGTGAACAGACTATTCCGACGCCCACGTTACTGTTACGATGGATGTATTTTGCTCAATGCCCGGAGATGTAATATATCTGTGTCTAGTCGCTGTAAAATGGTTAGGAAGCATAATTCGTCACTGAACAGATTAATCCATCGGCAACGGTGGTCCGTCGATGGATGTGCTCTGTACCGTGCCGTTAATTGTATATATCTGTAGCCATAGCCGTACCATACATTGAATATTCTAGAATTGCTATTAATGATGTGTTATAAGTGATCAAAGTAGTCCAGCATTTATGGTACTGTAGTGATGGCTGTACTCAGTACTGCTTCGTCAAATGTTATTTGGTGATGGGCTACTTCTTTGTCATTCTAGAATTGCAGTGGTATTTGAACTATCAGTTGAGAGCTCAGTCCAACGGCTACGTTGCTCCACTTGTGGATGGCCCAACTACTGTACTGGGAATTGT
>NW_016978694.1:0-698 GCF_001483705.2 Eufriesea mexicana | reverse complement strand
GAGAGGAGAATTCCACTGAAAAGAAGTATTTAGCACAAAAGTGAGATGTACCATAAACTGACGAAGCAAATCCTAGCACAGCCGAACGTAACCAAGCGCAACCTGTCGTGCCTGCACGTCTACTGCTCGCATCCCGAGAGTCGAGCTGAGTTTTGTAGAGCAATGAAGAGCGCATAAATCCACCGAATAGCAGGGAATAGCACAAAAGTCAAAGCTATCCTATCCTTACCTATACAAACGTACTACAAACAAAAGCAGCCTTACTTAACCTAATGTGCCGAGACCACCATCGTTGGCCTCCCTAGAGACAACCAGAATACGTTAGAGCACATTAGAGCGCAGAAATCCACCGAAGAGCAGTGTTAGGCACTAAAGTCGAAAATAGCACCTCCGAACATAGTCAACCTTAATATAACCAAACGTAACACAACACAAGCTAGCGTGCCGCGACCACGACTGCTGGCATCCTCAAGAGACAAGCAGAACATATTATCGGGTATGAGAACGCAGATATCCATCGAATCTCAGTGTATATCAGAAAAGTCTAACCTACCCAAGCCTAATCCAAACAAACAGGAAATATCCAAACGTAGCCTAACTCAAACTAAAGTGCCAAGGCCACGATTGCTGGGGCCCCAGCGCAAAGCAGAGCATATTAGAGCACAGTAGAGCGCAGAAATCCACGGAATTTCTGTGTG
>NW_016978693.1:0-1085 GCF_001483705.2 Eufriesea mexicana | reverse complement strand
TAATAGCAGTGTATAGCACAATAGTCGCAGATACCCTAATCTAACCTAACCCAGCCTAACCTGAAGGAACGAAGCATGGCTCAACATAACGTGCAGCGACCACTGCTCCTGGTCTCCCCAAAGCAAAGCATAGTGTAGAGCATCGCCGCAGATCACAGAAATCCTCCCAATAACCGTGTACAGTACAAAAGGCAAAGCTACCATAACCAAACCTAGCCTAATATAACCTAACGGAACATAACCTAACACAACCTTACGTGCCGACGCCCAGAGTGTGATAACACGCAGAAGAGCACAGAGGTCCATAGAATAGCTGAGTGTAGCACAAGAATCATAGCTACCCCAGCCAAACCTAACATAACCGGAACCAGCCGAACGTAATCTAACCCAAACTTCTCTGCCTCGACCACTGTTGCTGGCCACCCTGGACCGTGCAGAAATCATTAGAGGAGCGTAGGGCCCAGAAAACAGGGCATATTAGAGAAGAGTAGGGCGCTGAGGGCAATAGAATGGCAGTGCATGTCACGAAGGTCAAAGGTACCCCAACCTAACACAAGCAAACTTAACCTATACGAACGTAACGTGACTCAACCTAACGCGCCGCGGCTACCATTACTGTTATTCCAAGGGCAAAGCACTGAACATTAGATCACAGTAGAGCGCAGAAATCCAGCGAGGAGCAGCGAGTAGCTCAAAAGTCAGAGCTACCCTGTGCCAAACTATCCAAACGTAACGCAACCGAGCGCAACAAAACTCTGCCTAAGGTGCGCAAATCACTACTGCTGTCCACCACATAACCAAGCAGAATAATCAAGCGCACAGTAGAGCGCAGTAATTCAACGCATAGCAGTGTATAGCAAAAACGCCTATACCATCCTAAACAAACATAACCTATAGTAACGTAACCAAGTGTAGTCTACCCAAGCGTAGCCTAACAAAATCGGGCGTGTCACAACCACTACTGCTGGCACCCGTGGAGACGAGCAGACGATAGCAGAGCAATGCAGCGGGCAGATATCGATCGAATGGCAGTGTACAGCACAAAAGTCAAAGGAATTCTCACAAAACTTGGCCCGACATAGCCA
>NW_016978692.1:0-439 GCF_001483705.2 Eufriesea mexicana | reverse complement strand
CGATATTAGTCGAAAATGTCAATAAAATTGAATTTTCCATCCAGATTCTACAGCATTGCAACGGCTATAGCACGCCAAAAGGATCTTTCCTCCAAACTTATGCAAGGAAGCTATCTCTCCACGATATTAGTCGAAAATGTCAATAAAATTGCATTTTCCAGGAAGATTCTACATCATTGCAATGGCTATAGCACGCCAAAGGGATGTTTCCTCCATACTTATGAAAGGAAGTTAGCTCAACACGCTATTAGTTGTAAATGTCAATAAAATTGAATTTTCCAGCCCGATTCTGCAGCATTGCAATGGCTATAGCACGCCAAAGGGATGTTTCCTCCATACTTATGAAAGGAAGTTAGCTCAACACGCTATTAGTTGTAAATGTCAATAAAATTGAATTTTCCAGCCCGATTCTGCAGCATTGCAATGGCTATAGCAGGCC
>NW_016978691.1:0-507 GCF_001483705.2 Eufriesea mexicana | reverse complement strand
GTCAAGCAGAATGTAGCAGAGCACAGTAGAGCACAGAAATACACCGGATCGCTGTGTATATCACGATAGTCAAGGCTATTCTAGCCAAACTTAACCTAATAACCGTGCGTAACCTTACTCAAACTATGGTGCCGCGACCGATATTGCTCGCTTCCAGAGAGTCGAGCATAGTATAGTAGAGCAACGTAGAGCAAAGAAATCCACCCAATAGCAGTCTATGTTACAGAGTCGAGGATAACCTAACCTACCCTGGCCCAATCTAACACTACCAAACGTAGTATAACTGATCATAACGTGCCGAGACCACCGCTAGTATCAACCCCAGTGCCAAGCAGAATACAGTAAAGCACAGTAGATCACAGAAGTCCACCGCGTTGCTGCACATAGCACAAAAGCCATAGATACCCTGTCAAAACCTGACCATACATTACCTATCCAAACGTTGTATATCTAAGCATAACGTGACAGGAACAACATTGCCGGCATCCCCAGAGCCAGGGAGAGCAC
>NW_016978690.1:0-616 GCF_001483705.2 Eufriesea mexicana | reverse complement strand
TAAATGCTCAAGAATTTGAATATACAGATCCACTGTAACTCGAGATATTATCAATTGGCAACCTAGTGCTGAGTAAAGCTATCATAACGGAAATGTTGCGGTGTGTTGCGGTTGCACCACTTTGTCCACTGAAGATGCAAGTTCCATAGCAATTCTACAATAATCAAAGTATATTACGGATATGCCTTGAGATATTTCCAAATGACAGTACAGTATCTATTACATCTACCAGTATAGCACTTTAGGCGATGGGTTATACTGCTCATGGACGATTTAATTCTGCAGCATCTTCAGAGTGGCAAAATACAGGTCCGCGAGCCCTCGAGACGTCAGCAATTGACAATACCGTATTGAGTACTGCCATCTTTACAGTGGTGTAGACGCTAAAACAGTGTTCACTGATGTAGTAGATTTCAAAGTAATTCTGGAATAACCTATGTAAACTACGGTTATGGCTACTGCTATTTACAGTTCACAGTGCGGTAACGGGTACATTTACCAGCAGAGCGCCATTGCCGATCCATTAAAATCATCACAGACAATGCATATTCTACAGCAACTGCAGAACGAAAAACGAGGTCCATTATTCTTTGAGATATTAAAGATTCACAGCACT
>NW_016978689.1:0-718 GCF_001483705.2 Eufriesea mexicana | reverse complement strand
GATTCTATAGATTTCTGCGCTCTTCTCTCAGATAATATGTTCTGCTCGACTCCGGGGAGACTAGTAATTATGGTCGCCATACGTTAGATTTATTTATGTTACTTGTGGTTATGCTGAGTTTTTTAGGATAGGGTAGCCCTGACTTTGTGCTGTACAACGCTGTTCGGAGATATCCGCGCTCTAGTGTGCTATAGAATGTTCTGCTAGGTTCTGCGAGGCCAACAATAGTGGTCTCGGCATGTTATGTTAAGTTGGGCTACGATTGGTTATGTAGGTTAAATCAGGTATGGTTTGGTGTATTAGACATTTTCCTTATAGGCTGCAATGCCGTCCATCTCTGCGTACTATTGTGCACTGGTGCATTCTGCTTGACTTGGTGAACACTGCTCGACTCTGGTGAGGAAAGCAATTGTGGTCGGGGTACGTTGTTTGCGGGTAGGTTATGTGTGGTTAGGTTTGGTTGGAATAAGTTTCTTTAGGGGAGTTATGGTTTTCGTGCCATACACTGCTTTTGGGTAGATTTCTGCTGTGTACACTGCTCTACAATACACTGCTCTACTTTACTGTGCTCGACCCTGAGGTGGCGAGCAATAGCAGTCGCCGTACGTTAGATTTAGGTAGGTAACGTTTTGTTCGGTTAGGTTAGGTTAAGTTAGGTTAGGGTAGCTGTGACTTTCGTGCTGTGCACTGTTATTCAGTGTATTTCTGTGATCTACTG
>NW_016978688.1:0-948 GCF_001483705.2 Eufriesea mexicana | reverse complement strand
GAGAAGACAGCATTTACTTCCGTGCCGTATACTGCTATTCGGTGGATCTCTGCGTTCTGCTGTACTCTAGTACTTCTCCTTAGCTTTGGGGAGGCCAGCATTGTTGGCCTCGGCACGCTAGCTTGAGTTCGGTTACGTTTTGTTAGGTTAGGTTACGCTAAGTTCGGAAAGGGTAGATTTGATTTTCGTGCTATACGCTTTTATTCCGTGGAATTCAGCGCTCTGATGCGCTCCACTATTTTCTGCTCTACCCTGTGGAGGCCAGCAATAGCGTTTTCGGCACGTTATATTGTGTTAGGCTATGTTTGGTTAGGTTACGTTAGCCTGGGTTAGTTACGGATATCTATGACTTTTCCGCTATACATTGAGATTCCACGAATTTCTGCAATCTGCTATCTTCTCACGTGTTCTGCTTGGCGCTGGGGAGGGCAGAAATACACGTCTCGTCGCGTGAGGCTGTTTGTGGTACGTTTGGTTAGGCTTGGATACGATAGCGTCGGCTTTTGTGCTGTACACTGCTATTCTATGGAATTCCGCGCTCTATTCCCCTCCAATATGTTCAGCTAGGCACTGTGGAGCCGGCAAGAGTAGTTTCGACACATTAGATTTGTTTAGGTAACGTTTGGTTAAGGTACGTATTGTTGGGGCAGGATAGGGTAGCTATGACTTTTGTGCTCTACACTGTTATACGGATGTTTTCTGCGTCCTACTGTTCTCCAATATGTCCTCCTTGGCACTGGGGTGTCAGCAATTGCGGCTTCGTTTCGCTAGTTTTGGCTGCGTTACGCTTGGCTTGGCTAGGTTATGCTAGGTATGGTAAGGATATCCTTGACTGTTGTGGTGTACACTGCTAGTCGGTCGATATCCGCGATCTGCATTACTCTACTAGTCTCTGCTTGTCTCTGGGTGTGACAGCAATAGTGATCTCGGCACGTTAGGAAGACTTAC
>NW_016978687.1:0-299 GCF_001483705.2 Eufriesea mexicana | reverse complement strand
GTTGAGTTAGATTAGGCCTCGATATGTTACGCTTGGTTAGGATTAGATAGGGTATCACCCACTGTGTGCTATACACTGCATTGCGGTTGATTACTGCGCTCTACTGTGCTCTAGTATATTCTGCTTTGCTATGGGAAGGCTAGCAGTAGTGGCCTTGGCACGTTAGTTTGGGCTAAGATACGTTCGTTTGTGTTGCGTATGTTTCTGCTTGGAATGGGTAACTGCGACTATTGTTTTATGCACTGCGATTCCATGGATTTCTGCGCTCTACTCTCCACTAATATCTTCTACTTCGCTCT
>NW_016978686.1:0-1226 GCF_001483705.2 Eufriesea mexicana | reverse complement strand
GCTCTAGTGTACTCTGCCTGTCCCTGTGCAGGTCACTAATAGATGTCTGGTCATGTTACGTTCATTTATGTTACGTTTGGGCCTGTCACGTTTGGCGAGGTTATGGTATGCTGCATAGTCTCGTGTGCTTTGCACTGCTATCCGGCCGAACTATGTGATCTACTGTGGTCTTTTCTCTTCTGGTTGCTCCGGTGAGGCCAGGAGCAGTTGTCGTGGTACGTCATGTTGTGTTATGCTGCGTTTGGTTGGGTTAGATTAGAGTAAGTTTAGGCCAGAGTATCTACGGCTATTGTGGTATCCACTGCAGAGTGGTGGATTCCTGCACTATACTGTGCTCTAGCATATTCTGCTTGGCTCTGGGGAGGCCGGCAGCAGTGGTCTCGGCACGTTAGTTTGAGTTTATCTACAACTGCTTATGTTACATTTGGTTACGATAGGATAGGCTACTTTTTCCTTTGTGATATACACTGCTATTCGGTGGATTTCTGCGTTCTAATGTGCTATAATATAATATGCTTGTCGCTAGACATGCCAGCAATGTCGGCCGCGTCACGCTATGTTTGGTTACACTACGTTTGGTTAGGTTAGGTTAGGCCATGATAGGTCAGGATATGTTAGACTTTTGTGCTATACACTGCAATGCGTTGGATTTCTGCGCTCTGCTGTGCTGTGGTACACTCTTTATAGCTCTGCGCAGGCCATTAGTGGTTGACTCGGCGCGGTGGGTTGAGCTATGCTACTTTCGGTAGTGTTACGTACGGCGGGGTTTGGGTGAGATAGTTCAGACTTTTGTGCCATACACTGCTACACACCGATTTCTGCGCTCTACTGCGTTCAAATATTTTCTGCTTGGCTCTGGGGTTGCCAGTAATAGTGTTATCGGCACGTTAGTTTGGATTATGTTACGTTTCGTCAGGGTAGGTTAAGAAGGCAAGGTTAGGATATCTACGCCTTTTGTGCGATACATTGCAATGCGCTGGATTTCCGCGCTGTGCCCAGCCGCGGCATGTACTGCTTGGCGCTGTGGAGGCCAGGATGACTTTTCCCGGCTGGTTACCTTGAGTCAGGCTACGTTTGGTTGTGTTGCGTTTGGTGAGGTTAGGATAGGATAGTTTAGACTTTTGTGGTGAACACTGCCATCCGCGGATATCTGCGCTCCAATGTGTTCCAATATTTTCTGCTTGGCTCTGGCGAGACCAGCAATAGTTGTCTCCGCACGTTAGGCT
>NW_016978685.1:0-307 GCF_001483705.2 Eufriesea mexicana | reverse complement strand
AACTCAAAATAACGGCTCGAGTCCACAGTTACTGTGCTCCACAGGGTCGAACAGAGTAGAGTGGAGCAACGTTTGGCGTAGAAACCGACCGAATAGCATTGTATAGCTCAAAAGTCCAAGCTATCCTCGCCTAACCTATCCGAACGTAATATAACCAAACGGAACGTAACTCAGCATATCGCGCCGAGACGACTACAGCTGGCATCCGCATAACCAGGCAAAATATACTAGAGCTCATTATTTGGCAGGAATCCACCGTATAGCAATGTACAGCACAAATGGCAAAGCCATCCTAACCAAACTTATC
>NW_016978684.1:0-990 GCF_001483705.2 Eufriesea mexicana | reverse complement strand
ATCCAAGCAGAGCATATTAGAGCAACGTAGAGCGCAGAAATCCACCGCATTTCAGTGCACAGCTCAAAAGTCCAAGATATCCTACCCTAACACAAACAAGCCTAACCAAACCAAACGTGTCCTAACTCTAACTAACGCGGCGCGGCCACGGTTTCTGGTCTCCCCAGCGCGAAGCAGCGCATATTGGAGCAATGTAGAGCGCAGAAGTCCTCCGTAATGCTGCGTATGGCACAAAAATCAATGCTACCCTCTCCTATCCTGACCAAACGTAACACAGCCGAACGTAGCATGAATTAACATAACGCGCCGGGGCCTCTATTCCTGGTCTTCCCGTAGTCGAGGAGAGTAGGAGAGCATTATAGAGAGTAGGAATACACCGAAATGCTATGTGCAGCACAAAATTCAAAGATATTCCGACCAAACCTGACCACACTGTCATAACAAGACGTAGCCTAATTAAACGTAACGCGCCGATGCCTCTATTGCTGGCACGCCCAGAGCCAAGCTGTAAATATAAGAGCGCAGCGGGGTGCAGGAATCCGCCGAATAGCAGTGTATTGCGCAAAAGGCATGGTTAGCCCCTCCTAACCTATCCAATAGTAACGTAACCAAACGTATCATAACTCAACCTAACGCGAAGCGACATCTACTACTGGCCTCGGCAGGGCCAAGCAGAACATACTAGAGCACATAGAGCACAATAGAGCGGAGAATTCCAACGGATTGCAGTGCACAGCCCAAAAGACGAAGCTATCCCCCCCAAACCTAACCAAACCTAACACGTGCAAACGTAACCTAACTCAACCTTTCGTGCAACGACCACTATTTCTGGCATCCCCAGAGCTGAGCAGAGCGTAGTAGAGTATTGCAGAGCGCGGAAATCCACAGAATAGCCGTGTATTGCTGAAAAGCCAAAGCTGCCCTGTCCTAACAGATTCATGCGTAACAAAATCAAACGTATCCTAACATTTCCGAACGTGCGGAGGCCGC
>NW_016978683.1:0-263 GCF_001483705.2 Eufriesea mexicana | reverse complement strand
AGGTGCACTTCTGCCCTCTACTGTTCTCAAGTATGTTCTGCTTGGCCCTGTGGATGCCGGTAATTGTGTTCCCGGCATACTAGGTGGCGATAGGATACGTTTGGCTCCGTTGCGTTAGCCATGGTTAGGCTTGTATGGCTTCGACTTTTCTGCTGTACACTGCGATTCAATGGATTCCTGTCCTCTAATCCCCTCTAATATGCTCTGCTTGGCTATCAGGAGGCCCGCAATTGTGGTCTCGGCACGTTAGTTTGAGTTAGGCT
>NW_016978682.1:0-1647 GCF_001483705.2 Eufriesea mexicana | reverse complement strand
TGGAGCTATGTTTTTTTATGTTCTGTTAGTTTGGGTAGGCCTAGGTAGCTTTGACTCTTCTGATATACACAGCGATTCCATGGATTTCTGCGTCCTACCCTCTACTAGCGTTTCCTGCTTCGTTTTTGGGCGTCCAGCAGTAGTGGTCTCGGCGCGTTAAGTTGAGTTATGTTTCGTTCGGTTATGTTACGTTTGGTGAGATTAGGAGAGGATAGCTTTGACTTCAGCGCTATATTCTGCTATTAGGTGGATTTCTGCGCCCTACTGTGATATTGTGCTATCAGCTTCGCTCTGGGAAGGGCACCATTAGTGGTATCGGCGCTCTACTTCGTGTCATATTACGTTCGATTGTGTTGGTTTAGACTTAGTTTGTTTACCATTGCTTTATCCTTTGCGCTTTACACTGCTATTCGGTGGACCCTTGCCATCTACTGTTTTCTAGTACGTCCAGCTTGCCTGCGGGTAAGGCAACAATAGTGGTGTCGGCACGTTTTGTTGAGCTAGGCTATGTTTGGGTATGTTCCGTTGGTCTGGGTTACGTCCGTGTACCTTTGACTTTTTCGATATACACTGAGATTCTATGGATTTCTGCGTTCTACTCTCCGCTAATGTGAAATGCTTTGCTCTGAGGAGGCCTGCAATAGCGCTCGCGGAATATTCGGATGAGTTATGTTACGTTCGGTTATATGACGATTGATTAGGTTAGGAGATGGTATCTTTGACGTTAGTGCTATAGACTCATAAAAGATGGATTCCTGTGACCTACAGTGCTCCAATATTTGCAGCTTCCTCTGGGAATGCCTTCGGTAGTGGCCTCGGCACGTTACGTTGAGTTAGGTTACGTTTGGCTATGTTCCGTCGGTGTCAGTTAGGTTTGGGTAGCTTTGACTTTCCTGATATACACGGCGATTCTACAGATTTCTGCAATCTACTCTCCACTAGTGTGTTCTGCTTGGCTCTGGGGATGGCAGCAATAGTGGTCGCGGCACGTTAGGTTTGGTTAGGCTAGGTTAGTTTCGGTTCGGTTAGTTTAGGTTAGGTTAGGTTAGGATAGATTTGTTTCGGTTAGTATCGGATATCTCTGACTATTGTGCCGTACACATATATGCGGTGGAATTCTGCGCTCCACTGTACTCTATTATGTTACACTTGGCTCTGGGGAGGCCAGCAATTGTGGTCTCGGCGTGTTGGATCGTGTTAGGCTACGTTCAGTTTGGTTATGTTAGCCTGGGCTAGGTTTGGATAGCTCTGACTTTCGTGGTGCACGCTGATATCCAGCGGATTTCTGCGCTCTAGTGTGCTCTACTATAATCTGCTCGACACTGTGGAGTCCAGTAGTCGTGTTCGTAGCGCGTTACGTTCAGCTATGTTGTGGTAGGATATGTTGCGTTTGGATACGTTGCGATAGGGTAACTTCGACTATTGTACTCTGCATTGCGATTCTATGGATTTCTGCGCTCTACTCACCTCTAATACGTTCCCCTTAGCTCTGGGGTGGGCCGCAATTGTGGTCTCGGTGAACTAGGATTAGCTAAGTTACGTTCGGTTACGTCATGTTTGGTCAGTGTAGGAGTGGATAGCTAAGGCTTTTGTGCTTTACACTGCCAAACCGCTGATTTCTGCGCTCTACTGTGCTCTAACGTTTTC
>NW_016978681.1:0-931 GCF_001483705.2 Eufriesea mexicana | reverse complement strand
CTGAGATAGCTGCGACTTTTGTGCTACGCTCTGCAATTCTATGGACTCCTGCGCCCTTTTGTGAGCTATCACACTCCGCTTTTCTCCGGGGACGCCAGGAATAGAGGTCGCCGCACTTTCCATTGTGTTATATATCGTATGGCTAGGTGAGATTTGGTGTGGTTAGGATGCGATAGCCTTTATTTTTACCTATGCACTGCTGCTCGGTCGATTTCAACGTCCTACATTGCTCTGATATACTCAGCTTTGCTCTCGTGAGTACAGCAATAGCGGTCGTGTCACCCCAGGTTGTGTTACGTTACGCTTGGATATGTTACGTTTGATTTGGTTAGGAGAGGATAGCTTTGACTTTTGTGCTACACACTGCTGTTCGGTTGATCTCTGCTCTCTGCTACGCTATAATATGCTCTGCTTGGCTCTGGTGATGCCGGCTATAGAGGTTTCGGCACGTTAGGTTTTGCGGGATTAAGTTTGCTTGCGTTAGGTAATGTTGGTTTATGTTGGGTTAGGCTGAGATAGCTATGACTTTTGTGATACGCACTCCAACCCTATGGACTCCTGCTCCCTATAGTGCGCTATCACACTCTGCTTGTCTCCGGCAACGCCAGGAAAAGCGGTGGTTGAGCTATGTTACGTCTGTTTAGGTAAGGCTTGGTTAGGTTAGGATGGGACAGCTTCAAATTCTGCTCCCTACGCTGCCATTCGGTCGATGTCAGCTCTGTGCATTGCTCTACTAGCATCTACTTGTCTCTGTGGAGGTCAGCAATATCGGTCGTGGCACGTTTGGTTGCGCTATTTTACGTTGTGTTAGTTTTGGTTAGGTTAAGTTTGATTAGCATGGCTTTGACTTTTGTGCTTTACAATGCAGTGCGGTGGATTACTGCGCTCTACTGTGCTCTAGTATATTGTGGTTGGCCCTGGGGAGGCTAGC
>NW_016978680.1:0-508 GCF_001483705.2 Eufriesea mexicana | reverse complement strand
AGGAAATTGAATTTTCGTGCCATATGCTATAGCATTGCAATGGTTATAGCACGCCAATAGAATGCTTCCACCTTATTTATGCAACAAAGTAAGCTCACCAGGATATTAGCCGAAAATGTCAATAAAATTGAATATTCCAGGCAGATTCTATAGCACTGCAATCGCTATAGCACGGCAATATAGTCTTTCCTCCTTATTTATCGAAGAAAGTTAGCTCATCAAGATATTATTCGAAAATGTCAATAAAATTGAATGTTCCAGACAGATTCTATATATGCTATAGCATTGCAATGGTTATAGCACGCCAATAGAATCCTTCCACCTTATTTATGCAACAAAGTAAGCTCACCAAGATATTAGCCGAAAATGTCAATAAAATTGAATATTCCAGGCAGATTCTACAGCACTGCAATCGCTATAGCACGGCAATGTAGTCTTTCCTCCCTATTTATCGAAGAAAGTTAGCTCATCAAGATATTATTCGAAAATGTCAATAAAATTGAATGTT
>NW_016978679.1:0-858 GCF_001483705.2 Eufriesea mexicana | reverse complement strand
ACAGACATCGGCCTTGTAGCAGTGTACAACACAAAAGACAAGACTATCCTTGCCAAACGTATCATACCCTAGCCAAGCCAACCGTAACGTAACTCAGCCTAGCGTGCAGAGGTTTGCAGAGGCCGCACTTGCTGGCCTCCCAAGAGCCAAGCAGAACATACTAGAGCACAGTAGAGTGCAGTAATCCACCGCAATGCAGTTTGTGGCACAAAAGTCATAGCAATCCGTACCTAACCCAAACTACCATAACCTAGCCAAACGTAGCCTGTCTCAACCTACTGTGCCGAGAAAACAGTTACTGGCTTCCCCAGTGTCAAGCAGGGAGCAGTAGAGCTATGTCGAGCGTAGAAATCCGTCGAATAGCAAAGCATAACGCAAAAGTCGAAGCCACCACATCCTAACTTATCCAAGCGTTACACAACCAACCGCAACGTTACTCAGACTAGCGTGATTTGACAAATATTTTTGGCGTCCCCAGAGCTAAGTAGAATATACTAGAGCACAGTAGATCGAAGAATACCACCGAATAGCGGTGTGTAGCGTAAAAGTCAATTCCCTCCTATCCCAAACTTACCAAACGTAACATAAGCAAACGTTATCTATCTGAACCTAACGTGCCGCAACCACCATTGCTGGCCTCCCAAGAGTCGAACATAGTATAGTAGATAAACGAACAGTGCAGAAATTCTCCGAAGGGCAGTGTGTAGCACAAAACTCGAAGCTATCCTATACTAGCTTAACCAAACTAGCATAACCAGGCGCAACATATCTCAGACTAACGTGCCGAGAGCAGTACTGCTGGCCTTACCATACACAAGCAGAATGTACCAGAGCACAGTCCAACGCCGAAATCCCCCG
>NW_016978678.1:0-857 GCF_001483705.2 Eufriesea mexicana | reverse complement strand
CGAGACCAACATCACTGACCACCACAGAGCCGAGCAGGGTATGATAGAGCAGTGTAGAGCGCAAAAACCATCCATAGGTATGTGTGCGGCACAATATCTTAAGGTGACCAAACCTAACCTAACATGTCCTATCCAAGCTTAACATAACGAAACCTAACGTGCCGCGACTACTATTGCTGGGATGCAATCAGAATATGGCGGAGTACAGTGGAGCCTAGAAGTGCATAGGATAGTTGTGTTGAGCACAACGGTCGAAGCTATTCTAACCTGACCCAACGTGGCCGGATCTAACCATACGTAACCATCCTCATCCTAACTTGCCGCGACCAGTATAGCTGACATCCACAGAGTCCAGCAGAGCGTATTAGTGGAGAGAACAGCGCAGGAACACATAGAATCGCAGCGTATGGCAGAAAAGTCAAATCTACCCTAACCTGACACATGCCAGCATAAATCAAACTCACGTAACATAACACAGACTAGCGTGCTGCGGCCACAATTCCTTGCATTCCTAGAGCAAGGGAGACCATATCAGAGCGTAGTGTCGCGGAGAAAACCAACAAAAAGCAGGGAGTGACGCCAAAGTGAGAGCTATCCTATCCTAACCTAAGCAAACGCAACATAAGAAAACGCAACATCACTCCGCCTTACGGGCCGAGTGCACTACTTCTGGCCTCCCGATAGTCAAGCAGAATGTACTACAGCAGAGTAGAGCGCAGAAATCCACCGAATAGTAGTGTATGGTACAAACGTCAAAGCTATCCTTACCAAACGTAACCTAACCTGTCCAAGCAAAACGTCCCATAGCTCACCCTATCCTGCCGAGACTACTGTTGCTGCCCTCCACAGAGCCAAGC
>NW_016978677.1:0-603 GCF_001483705.2 Eufriesea mexicana | reverse complement strand
GGATGGGTTAGCAGATGGTAGCTTTGACTTTAGTTCTATAGCCTGACATTAGCGGAGTTCAGCTCCCTAGATTGCTCTAATTTTTGCAGCTTCGCTCTGGGAAGATGTCGCTGCACGTTATGCTGAGTCAGGTTACGTTCGGTTGGGTAGCGTGGGGCTAAGTTAGGTTAGGATAGCTTCAATCTTTGTGCTTTACACAGCTATTCCGCGAACTTCTGAGCCCCACTGTGCTCCAGCATGTCATGCTTGAATCTGTCAGTGCAGCAATGGCGGTCTCGGCACGTTTGGTTGAGTTAGGCTACGTTCGGTTTTGCTCTGTATGTTTGGGATAGGCTTGTGTAGCTTTTACCTTTCTGATATACATTGCGGTTCTATGGTTTTCAGCGTTCTACTCTCCACTAATGTGTACTGCTTGGCTCTGGGAAGGCCAGAAATGGTTGTCGCACCTCGTTAGATTGTGTTAGGTTACGTTAGCCTACATTACGATTGGATATGTTCGGAGAGGGTGCCTTCGATTACAGGGATATAGTCTGCTATTCCGTGGATTCCTGCGCTCTACTGTGCTGTAGCATATCCAGCTTGGCTCTGGGGCTGGCAGGAATA
>NW_016978676.1:0-2505 GCF_001483705.2 Eufriesea mexicana | reverse complement strand
GCTGTATTAACCTGTTCAGTGAAGATTTAGGTTTCACAGTTGTTCTGGAAAAATCAATACACCTACCAGCTAAGGCTACGGGTATCTACAATTCCCAGAACGGTAGATGGTACATGCGCCAGCAGAACAATGCCGCCGTTAGATTAATCGGCTCAGTGGTCATTTGAACTCCACAGGAGTTCCAGAATAATCAATGTACGTGTCAGACGTGGCTAGAGGTATTAACAATTCCCAGTATGGTGGATGGTACATTCGCCAATAGAGCACTGTAGCCGTTGAATTAAGCTGTTCAGTGATGATACAAATTCCATTGCTATTCCTGAGTGACAAATGAGGGACCCATTATCGCACGAGACATTAAGAATTGACAAAACAGTATGGAGTATAGTCATGATCACAGTAATTTATGCATTGGACTAATTTGTTTACTGACAATACAATCTTCATCAGCAACTCTATTTCAATCAATGTGCAGTACGGTTATGGCTACAGATATTTGCTATTGATAGTAGAGTACTGGGTACATCCATCGTCACAGCACTGCAGGCGATGATAAAACATGTACAATGATGATGTATATTCTATGGCACATCTATAACGACGAAAAACGTATCCGTTGCAGCTCGAGATGTTAGCAATTGACATAACGGCACTGAGTACAACCGTCATACCAGTGCCGTTGCCGTCCGGATAATCCGTTCTCTGATGATATAGATCCTCTTGTAATTTCAGAATGGCAAAGGACTGACCCATTATCGCTCGGGGCATTAACAATTGACAAAAGCGTACTGAATACATCCATGATGACAGTACTCTAACCGGTGGACTAACTTTATCACTGATGATGTAAATTACAAAACAGGTATAGAATAATCAATGTATAGTTTTGTTAAGTTTAGAGATACTTGTTGCTGACAGTGCGGTGTACAGTACCTCCACCAATAGAGCACAGTAGCCAGTGGATTAATCGGTACAGTGATAATGTAAGTCCTTTTGCGACCCTAGAATGGCAAAGTGCTGACCATTTGTTGCTCTATATTTGAACAATTGACGAAACAGGACTATGTACAGCCATCAACACGATACCAAATCCATTGGACTAATCTTTCCCTGACAACTTCAATTCAACTGCTGTTCTGTGGTAGTCAACCTATAGTACGGTTATTGCTTCAGACATTTACAATGGGAACTACAGAGCTTAGTACATCCATCAACGGAGCCCAGTAGTCATTCGATAAACCTATTCGTTGATAATGTTCCATTCCATAGCATTCCAGAATGACAAACGTCTGGTGGACTATTGCTCCAGATATTAACAATTGGCGAAAGAGGAATAAGATCATCTATCACCACATTACCTTAGCCTTTAGGATAAATAGTTCACTGACAACTTGTAAATAACTGTAATTCGGGAATAATCAGTGTATGATACGTTTATGGCTAAAGATATATACAATTCCCAGTACGGTAGCTGGTGCGTTCACTAAAAGAGCACTGTAGCAGTTGGATTAATCTGAACAGTGATGATACAAATACCAAGGTGGTTCTAAAATCGTCAATGTATACATCAGCTATGGATAGAGACATCTACAACTCCTGGCACGATAGTTGGTACATCCAACAAGAGAGCACTGTAGCCGTTGTTTTAACCTGTCAGGGACGATATGAATCCTATTGCAATTCCAGAATGACAGAGGACTGAGCCACTATCGCTCGAGTTATTATCAATTGACAAAACAGTCCTGAATACCGTCATGATCACAGTACTTTAACCATTGGACTAATTTGTTCAATGATAATATAGTTTTTGTCAGCAATCCTATAGTAATCAATGTATAGTACGGTTATAGCTAAAGATGTTTACAATTGATAGTACGGTACTTAGCACATCTATCATCGGAGCACCGTAGGAGCTCGTGAAACATGTATAATGATCATGTATATTCTATGGCACCTCTAGAATGACAAAAAACGTATTCGTTACGGCTCGACAAATTAAAAATTGCCATGACAGCACTGAGTGCAACAGTCGCCGCGGTACTGCAGCCGTTGGAATAATCTGTTCCCTGATGATATAAGTTCTGTTGCAATTCTAGGATGGCAATGGGCTGGCCCGTTATCGCTCGAAATATTAACTATTGACGAAACAGCACTGAGTACAGCCAGCATCACGGTACTGCAGCCGGTGGGTTATTCTGCTTAGCGATGATTTGAATTCTACAGTAGTTCTAGAATGATCAACGCATACATCAGCTGCAGCTAGAGATATTTCCTATTCTTGGTGCTGTAGCTAGTACATCCACCAATAGATCAATATAGTTGTTGGATTGAGGTGCTCGGTGATGACTTAAATTTTATTGCATATCAAGAACGACAAAGGACTGGCCCATCATCTCTCGAGACCCTAACAATTGACGAAACGGCAGTGAGTACAGTCGTCACTACAGTAGATTATCAGCTGGTCCAATTTGCTCACCTACTACTTCAACTTAACAGCATTTCCAG
>NW_016978675.1:0-798 GCF_001483705.2 Eufriesea mexicana | reverse complement strand
CTATATTTGTTCATGGTACCTTTAACTTCTGTGGTTGTGCACAGATATTCGGTGGATTCCTGCTATCAACTGTGCTCTGGCATGCCCTGCTTCGCTATGGGGAGGGCAACAATAGCGGTCTCGGCACGTTAGGTTGAGTCAGGCTATGTTAGGTTATGTTCTGTTTGTTTGGGTTATGCTTGGGTTGTACTGACTTTTCCGGGGTGCACTGCGATTATATGGATTTCTGCATTCCACGTTGCTTGGGTTGTACTGACTTTTCCGGGGTGCACTGCGATTATATGGATTTCTGCATTCTACTTTTCACAAATGTGTTCCGCTTGACTCTGCGTAGACCAGCAATAATGATTCCGGCACGTTAAGTTGAATTATGATGCGTTGGACATATTGCGGTTCGTTAGGTGACGAGAGGATAGCTTAGGCTGTAGTGCCCTTGCCAGCTATTAGGTGCATTTCTGCACCCTACAGTACCTTAACATTTTCAGCTTGCCTTGGGGAAGGCCAGCAATAGAAGTCTCAAAGCGTAACGTTGAATCATGTTACGTTCGGCTATGTTGCGTTAGGCTTAGTTTGGTCAGGATAGATTTAACTTTCGTGCGGCACACTGCCGTTCGGTGGATTTCTGCGCTCTGCTGTGCTGTAGCGTGTCCAGATTGGTTCTCGAGAGGGCAAAAATAACTCCCTCGGCACGTTGGGTGGAGTCAGGCTATGCTTGGTTAGGATGGTTCAGGATAAGTTTGGACAGCATAGCTTTAATTTTTGATCTGTACACTGCCAGTGGGTGAATTTCTGGGCTCT
>NW_016978674.1:0-445 GCF_001483705.2 Eufriesea mexicana | reverse complement strand
TATGGAAGAAAGTTAGCTCACCACCATATTAGTCGAAAATGACAATAAAATTGATTTTTCCAACAAGATTCTTTGGCATTCTAATGGCAAAAGCACACCAATAGAATCTTTCCGCCTTATTTACGCAAGAAAGAAAGTTAACCACGATATTAGTCGAAAATGTCAATAAAATTGTATTTACCGGCCAGATTCTATAGCATTGCAATGGTTATAGCTTGCCAGTAAAACCTTTCCTCCTTGTTTATGCAAGAAGGTCAGCTCAATACGATACCAGTCGAAAATGTCAATAAAATTGTATTTACCGGCCAGATTCTATAGCATTGCAATGGTTATAGCTTGCCAGTAAAACCTTTCCTCCTTGTTTATGCAAGAAGGTCAGCTCAATACGATACCAGTCGAAAATGTCAATAAAATTGTTCTTTCCAGACAGATTCTCTTGCATTGA
>NW_016978673.1:0-236 GCF_001483705.2 Eufriesea mexicana | reverse complement strand
GTCAGTTCAGGTCAGGGCAGGTCAGGCCAGATCATATATGGTCAGGTCAGGCCAGGTCAGATCAGTCAGGTAAGGTCAGCCCAGGTCAGGTCAGCTCAGGTCATGTCAGGTCAGGTCAGTGAGATGATGACAGTTCAGGTCCGTTCAGTTCAGGCCAGGTCAGTCAAGGTTAGGTCAGGTCAGGTCAGGCCAGGTCAGGTAATGTCAGGTCAGGTAAGGTCAGTTCAGGTCAGTTC
>NW_016978672.1:0-339 GCF_001483705.2 Eufriesea mexicana | reverse complement strand
ACTTCGTTCTAGTATACTCAGCATGGCACTAGGTGGGCTAGCAAAAGCGGTCTCGGCACGTTATGTTATGTTAGGTTGCAATTGGTTCCGTTACGTTTGGTTAGGTTGTGATAGAAGTACCTAGACTTTTGTGCTATACACTGCTATGCGGCATATGTCTGTGCGCTGCTCTGCTCTACTCGCATCTGCTTGAATCGGAGGAGGCCAGCAATAGCGGTCGTGGAAAGTTTGGTTGGGACAGGTTATGTTTGGGTAGGCTAGGTTAGGTTATGTTTCGTCAGGATGCCTCTGACTTTTGTGCTATACACTGTCCTGCGCTCTACTGTGCTCTTGTGTATT
>NW_016978671.1:0-1389 GCF_001483705.2 Eufriesea mexicana | reverse complement strand
TCCTGACCTGACCTGTCCTGAACTGAACTGACCGTACCTGTCGTGACCTTACCTGACCTCTCCCGACCTGACCTGACCCGCCATCACCTGACGTGACCTGACCTAACCTGACATGACATAACATAACCTAGCCTAACTTAACCTAACCAAACCTAACATAACCCACCAATCCTAACCTAACCTAACCTAACCCGACCCAACCAATCATAACCTATTTTAATCAAACCTAACATAAACTCACCTAACCTAACCCAACCTGTTGTAATCTACCCTAACCTAACCTAACATAATATAACCTAACCTGACCTGACCTGACCGGACTTGACAATAGCTGAACTGACCTGGCCTGCCCTGACATTCCCCGACCTGACTCGACATCACCCGACCCGACATGGAATGGCCTGACCTCTCATGGCCTGACAGGAACTGACCCGATATTCCCTGGCATGTCCTGGGCTGGCCAGACCGGACATTGCCTGTCCTGACCTGACCTGGCCTGAACTGAACTGTCCTGACCTGGCCTGTCCTGACCTGACCAGACATGACCTGAGCTTACCTGGCCTGACATGGCCTGGCCTGAAGTGACCTGACATATCCTGGCCTGGCCTGACGGGACTTGACCTGACCTGGCCTGACATTGCCTGGCCTGGCCTTGCCTGACGTGGCCTGACATAGCCTGGCAAGGCCTGTGCTGTCCTGAACTGAACTAACCTGACCTGACCTGAACTGACGTGACGTGACCTGACCTGTCATGTCTTGACCTGACCTGCCCTGACACGACCTGACTTCACCAGACCTGAATTCACCTGACCCGACCTGGATTGGCCTTACCTGACCTGATCTGAACGGAACTGACCCGTCATGACCTGACCTGACCTGACCTGATCTGAAAAGACATAACCTGACTTGACTTAACATAATTTTGCAAAACCAAACTTAACCTAACCTAGCCAGTCCTACCCTGACCTCACCTAACATAACGTAACCAAATCACACATAATATTGCAAAACCTATCCTCACATAAACTACCCAAGCTTTACCTAACCTACCATAAACAAACATAAACTAACCTCACCTAGCCTAACCTAACGTCAGGTCACCAAACATAGTCTAATCCATTCTAACCCGTCCTGACCTAACCTAACATAACCTAACCTAACCCGACCTGACCTCGCCTGACCTCACATGACCTCACCCGACACCACATGGAATGTCCTAGCCTGCCCTGACTTGAATTGACCTTACCTGTCGTGACCTTACCTCTCCGGGCCTTGGCTGACCTGACCAGACATGAATTAATCTGACATAACCTATCCTACCCTAACCTAACCTATCCTAACTTTTGTAAAACCTGTCCTAGCCAAACCTACCCAAGCTTTAGCAAACCT
>NW_016978670.1:0-541 GCF_001483705.2 Eufriesea mexicana | reverse complement strand
TATTCGACAAATATCGTGGTGAGCAACCTTTCTTGCATAAATAAAGAGGAAATATTCTATTGGAATGCAATAGCCTTTGCAATGCTATAGAATCTGAATGGAATATTCAATTTTATTGACATTTTCGGCTAATGTCGTGGTGAGCTAGCATCCTTGCATACGTATGAGGGAAATATCCTTTTGGCGTACTATACCCATTGCAATGCTGTAGAATCTGGCCGGAAATTTCAATTTTATTTACATTTTCGACTAAAATCGTGTTGAGCTAACTTTCTTCCATAAATAAAGAGGAAAGATATTGTTGGTAAGCTATAGGTCTATAGGCATTGCAATGCTATAGAATCTTGCTGGAAAATTCAATTTTACTGACATTTTTGACTAATTTCGCGGTGAGCCAACTTCCCTGCATAGGTAAGGAGGAAAGATACTTTTTGCGTGCTATAGCCAATACAATGCAGCAGAATCGGGCAGGAAAGTGCAATTTTATTGACATTTTCGTCTAATATAGTGGTGAGCTGCCTTTCTTGCATAAATAAGGGGG
>NW_016978669.1:0-873 GCF_001483705.2 Eufriesea mexicana | reverse complement strand
TTTCTGGCAAGTAGATGGCTGTACTTGCCATTGGTTGAAGACGCTAGGCGACCTATTCTCCAACCTATAAGGGATTATATATTTTGAATAGACTTCTTCCCTGGCAAGTATCTGGCTGTACTTGCCATTGGATTGCAGGCGATAGGCGATATAATCACCAAGCTATGGCAGCTTATAGGTTTTGAATAGACTTATTCTCCGGCATGTAGATAGATGTACTTGCCATTGGATTGAAGGGGTTATGCCATCTATTCGCCATTCTATAACAGGTTATAGATTTTGAATATATCTATTCTCTGGAAAGTAGATGGCTCTACTTGCCATTGGATTGAAGACGATAGGCGGTCTATTCACCAAGCTATAACAGGTTATAGATTTTGAATAGACCTATTCTCTGGCAAGTAGATGGCTGTACGTGCCATTGGACTGAAGGCGTTAGGCGATCTATTAACCAAGCTATAACATGTTATAGCTTGTGGATAGACATATTCTCTGGCAAGTATATTGCTGTACTTTCCATTGGTTGCAGACATCTCTATTAACCAAGCTACAACATATTATAGATTTTGAATAGACCAATTCTCTGGCAAGTAGATGGCTGTACTTGCCATTGGATTGATGGCGTTAAGCGATCTATTCACCAAGCTATAACAGGTTATACATTTTGAGTGAACCAATTTTCTGGCAAGTAGAGGGCTGTAATTGCCATTGGATTGAAGGCGTTAGGCGATCTATCCACCAAGATATAGCATATTATAGATTTTGAATAGACCTATTCCCAGGCAAGTAGATGGCAGTACTTGCCATTGGTTTGCAGGCGATATGCGATCTAATCACCAAGCTATGGCAGCTTATATGTTTTGAATAGACATA
>NW_016978668.1:0-320 GCF_001483705.2 Eufriesea mexicana | reverse complement strand
GGGACGTCGTCCAAAGGTACCCGGCTCCCCTAGTGTAGGGGGCGGGTTTAGGTGGGATCTTTACCAACCAAGTCCCCCACGGTGGCCAACCCTACGCATTTCGGTGCGCGCTGGACTTCGCGGCGACGCAATTGCCGGGGCACCGCCGCGACAAAACAGTAGTTCCCTCTCGGCGCGACGGGAGCTCGCACCAGAAACATTCGTGACCATGCGCGCAAGACGGGTCGTTCACAGGCACACACAACGCATATCACAACACCGTGCGGCCACCACGTGGCGCCCCGCGACGAGACCACGGTCTCTCGAACAGACGGGCCCCC
>NW_016978667.1:0-498 GCF_001483705.2 Eufriesea mexicana | reverse complement strand
CTGGAAAATGTAATTTTATTGATATTTTCGACTAATATCGTCGTGAGCTGACGTCCTTGCATAGATAAGCAGGAAAGATACCATTGGCCATCTATAGCCGTTGCAATACTATAGTATGTCGTTGGAAAATTCTATTTTATTGACATTTTCGACTAATATCGTGGCGAGCTAGCTTTCTTGCATAAATAATGAGGAAAGTATCTATTGGCGTGCTATAGCCATTGCAATGCTGTAGCATCTGGCTCGAAAATTCACTTTCATTGACATTTTCGACTAATATCGTGGTGAGCTAACTTTCTTTTATAAATAAGGAGGAAAGATTTTTTTTTACTATTGCCGTGCTATAGCCATTACAATGCTATAGAATCTGCCTCGAAAATTCAATTTCAATAACACTTTCGACAAATATCGTCGTGAGCTAACTTTCTTGTATGGATAAGGAGGAAAGATACTATTGCCATGCTATAGCCATTACAATGCTATAGAGCCTGCCCCGAA
>NW_016978666.1:0-1173 GCF_001483705.2 Eufriesea mexicana | reverse complement strand
CTAACCGAACGTAGCATAACTGAACATCAGGTGCCGAGACTACTGTTGCTGGCCTCCCAGAGCAAAGCAGAACATAGTACAGGAAACAAGAGCGCAGCAATACGTAGAATAGCAGTGAATATCAGAAAAATCAAACATATCCAAACATAAACCAAACTAACTTAACCAAGCCAAACGTAACCTAACACGACCAAGAGTGCAGCGACGACAATTACTGGCCACCCGGAGCCGAGCGGAGGTTAGTAGAGCAATGTACAGCGCAGAGATCCACCGAAGAGTAGTGTGTTGCACAAAAGTCAAAGCCACAATGACCAAATATAACCTAACCTAACCAAACGAAACGAAACATTACCCAGCCCAAATTGCCGAGACCACTATTGCTGACCTCCCCAGAGCCAAGCAGAATATACTAGAGCACAGGAGGGTGCAGAAATCGGCCCCACTGCTATGTATAGCAAAAAAGGCGAAGATACCCTAACCTAATCTTACCCAACCTGACCAAACCAAACGTAGCATAACTGAATATAACGTGGTTGCGCTACCATTGCTAGCCTCCCCAGAGCCAAGCAGAACATACTAGAGCAGGGTAGAGCGCAGAAATCCACCGAATAGCAACGTACAGCACATAAGGCAAAGCTATCCTACCCTAACGAAACAAATATAAACATAGCCAAACGTAACATATCTCAAACTATCGTGCCACCACCGATATTGCTGCTCTCCCCAGAGACGGGCAGAGTATAGTAGAGCAATGAAGAGGGCAGAAATTTCACCGAATAACAGCGTATAGCACAAAAGTCAGAGCTTTCCAATCCTAATCTAACCACACGTAAATCAGCCAAAGGTAACATAGCTGAGCCTAACATGCCGAGACCATTATTGCTGTTCTCCCCGTAGAGAAGCCGAACATAATACAGCACAGTAGGGCGCAGATAGCCGCCGAACAGCACTGTGTAGCGCAAAAGTCACAGCTTTGCTGTGATAACGTAGCCAAGCGTAACGTAACCAAACGTAACATAGCCGAACGTAACGTACCTCAACCTAACGTGCCGAGACCACTATTGCTGGCCTCCACGGATCGAAGCAGAACAAGTTAGAGCACGGCTGGGCGCAGAAATCCACCGAAAATCAGTGTAAAGCGCAAGAGTGAAGGCCATCCCTTCCAAACCGTAA
>NW_016978665.1:0-210 GCF_001483705.2 Eufriesea mexicana | reverse complement strand
TATTCAATATAGATAATCTGCTATAGCTTGGTGGATAGGTCGCACAGCGCCTTCAATTCTATGGCAAGTACAGCAACCTAGTCGCCAGATGATAGGTCTATTCAAAATCTATAACATGTTGTAGCTTGGTGATTAGGTAGCCTATCGCCTTCAATCCAATGAAAAGCAGAGCCATCAACTTGCCAGGGAATAGGCCTATTAAAAATCTAT
>NW_016978664.1:0-540 GCF_001483705.2 Eufriesea mexicana | reverse complement strand
TTATGCATGGATAGATTTGATTTCCGTGGTATGCGCTGCTATTCGGTGGACTTCTACTGCCTAGTTTGCTCTAGTATGTATAGTTAGCTGGGTTAGGTTTTGTTGGGTTTGGTCAGGATAACCTTGACAAATGTGCTAATCTCACTGACGTCATGTGGTCTCCTGTGGTCTATTGTGCTATATCATATTCAGCTTGTCACTTTTAAGGGCAGCAATAGCGGTCTCGTTACGTTAGGATATGTTAGGCCAGGTTTGGTGGTGCTACGTTTGGTTAGGTTAGGATAGGGTAGCTTTGACTATTATGCTATACACGGCTATTTGGTGGATTTCTGCGCCCTACATTGCTCTGCAATAATCTGCTCGACGTGGGGAAAGCCAACAATTGTGGTCTCCGCGCGTTACGTTTATTTAGGTTACGTTCGGCTGCGTTACGTTTATTTGGGTTCGGATTTGATTGATCTCACTTTCGCGGTATAGACTGATATTCGTAGGATTTCTACTCTCTACTGTGCTCTACTATACTCCGCTTGGCCATGGGGA
>NW_016978663.1:0-850 GCF_001483705.2 Eufriesea mexicana | reverse complement strand
AGGATGTATGTACGGATGTTTGTGTGCATGAATGAATGGATGTATGGATGTATGAATGTATGGATGCATGGGTGTATGGATGGATGGATGTATGGACGGTTGCATGTGTGGATGGCAGTATATATGGATGGATATATGTATTTATGTACAGATGTATGGATGCATGAATGTATGGTTGTATGGATGTACGTGTGGATGCTTGTATGGATGTATGTATGGATGTATGCATGGATGTATGGTTGTATATATGTATGGATGTATGGATCGATGGATGTATGTATTGATGTATGTATGGATGTCTGGATGAATGGGTGTATCGAAGGATGGAAGTACGGATAGATGGATTTAAAGGTATATGGATGTGTGGATGTATGGATATATGTATGGATGGATGTGTGTAAGGATGAACGTATTGATGCATGTATCGATGTATGTATGGATGTATGGATGGATAGATGTATGGATGGACGTATGTATGGATGGATGAATTTATGGATGGATGGATGAATGGACGAATGTATGGATGGATGGATGGATGGATAGATGTATGGACGTATGGATCGATGGATGTATGTATGGGTGTATGTATGGATGGATGGATTTATGCATGTATGGATGTATATGGATTTATGGATGGGTGGATGGATGTATGTATGGATTTATGTGTAGATGTATGTATGGATGAATGCATGGATGTATGTATGGATGTATGTATGGATGTTTATATGGATGTGTGCATGGATGTATGTATGGATATATGTTTGGATGTATGTATGGATGTATGTGGGGGCGTATGTATATATGTATGTATGGATGTATGTATGGGTATATGTTTGGATGTATGTATTGA
>NW_016978662.1:0-541 GCF_001483705.2 Eufriesea mexicana | reverse complement strand
TGGTGCTTGGGGGGGGGCAAGAAATAGAGGTCTCGTCGCGTTAGGTTGGGTTATCTTACGCTCTGTTCAGCTAAGCTACGTTTGGTTGTGTTACGCTCGGATAGGTAGCGTAGGAACCCTAACGAGTCGAGGCCACTGTTGCTGACATCCCAAGAGCCACGGAGAATATAATAGAGCACAGTACAGCACAGAAAACCGCCGCATTGCAGTGTAAAGTGCCAAAACCGTCCTAACCAAACCTAATCTAACATAACACAACCAAAAGTAATTTAACTCAACCTGTCGCGCGGAGACCACACTTGCTCTCTTCCTCAGTGCCAAGCAGAATATACTAGAGTACAGTAGATTGCAGAGAACCACCGCATGGCAATGTACAGCGCTAAGGTCTAAGGTATCCTGACGAAACCTTACCTAACGTAACGTAGCCAAATGTATCATGCTGCCACAACTATTGCTGACATCCACAGAGGAGAGCAGAGTATATTATATCTCACTAGATCGCAGACGTCCGCCGAATAGCAGTCTATAGCACAATAGACAT
>NW_016978661.1:0-465 GCF_001483705.2 Eufriesea mexicana | reverse complement strand
GAGAATGTCATAAAATTGAATTTTCCAGACAGATTCTACAGCAATGTAATGGCTATAGCACTCGAATAGAATCTTTGCTCCTTATTTATGCAAGAAAGATAGCTTTCAATGATATTATTCGAAAATGACAATAAAATTGAACTTTCCAGACAGATTCTACAGCATTGCAATGTTTATAGCACGGCAAGAGAATCGTTCTTCTTTATTTATGCAAGAAAGCTATAACACCAGGATATTAGTCGAAAATGTCCATAAAATTGAATTTTCCAGCCTGACTCTATAGCATTGCAATGCCTATAGCACACCAATAGAATATTTCCTTCTTATTTATGCAAGAAAGTTAGCTTACCATGATATTAGTCGAAAATGTAAATAAAATAGAATTTACCAGCCTGATTCTATAGCATTGCTACGGCTATAGCACGCCAATGGAAACTTTCCACCTTATTTATGCAAGAAAGTTAG
>NW_016978660.1:10310-10754 GCF_001483705.2 Eufriesea mexicana | reverse complement strand
CCGGCCTCCGCAGAGACGGACAGAACATATTAGATAAGAGTGGAGCGCTGAAATCAATAGGGTGCCAGTGAATAGCAGGAAGGTCAGAGGCATCCAAACCTAATCCGTGCCAACGTAACCTAATCAAACGTAACACAACTAAACCTAACGTGTCGCGGCAGCTATGTATGGCCTCCTCAGAACAAAGCAGGGCATATTAGAGCACAGCAGATAGCAGGTATCCACCGAATGACGGTGCATAGCCCGAAAGTCACAGCCATCCTAGCCAAATTTAACCTACCCTAACCTAAACAAACGCAATCTAACGCAACATGTCGTACCACGGCCGCCATTGCTGGCCTCCCTAGAGTCGAGTATAATAGAGCAACGAAGAGCGTTGAAATCCTCTGAAAAGCAGTGTATAGAACAAAGGTCGCAGCTACCCCGAAACAACTCAACATTACC
>NW_016978660.1:0-5997 GCF_001483705.2 Eufriesea mexicana | reverse complement strand
AACCTAACAGATCGCAACGTAAACAAACGTAACCTCACTAAGCTTAACGCGATACGAGCATCATTGCTGGACGCCCCAGGGCCAAGCAGCATACAGTAGAGCACAGTAGAGCATGGAATTCCACAGACTAACGGTGTCTACCACGAAAGTCAGTGCTATCCTAACCTAACACAAACAAACATAGTCTAACCAAACTTAACATAACTCGACATAACATGCCGAGACCACTATTGCTGGCCTGCCCAGAGCCAGGCAGAGCGTATTAGAGCACACTAAAGCGCTGAAGTCCACCGAATGGTTGTATATAGCACAGAAGTCAATGCCACCCTTTCCTAACCTTACCAAACGTTACATAGCCAGACGTAACATAAATCAAACTAACCTGCCGGGATCACTATTACCTGCCTCCACAGAGTCGAACAGAGCAAAGTAGAGCACAGTAGAGCGCAGAAATCCACGAAATGACATTCTACGGCAAGAAGGTCAAAGCTACACAAACCTAACCCAATCAAACGTATCCCAGCCAAACGTAACCTAACTAAACCTAACGTGCGGGTACCACTATGCTGGCATCCCCAGACCAAAGGAGAGCATTTTGGAGCACGGCAAAGCGCAGAAGGTCACAGAATAGCAGTGTACAGCACAAAAGACTATGCTATCCTGTCCTACCCTAACCAAACGTAGCATACATAAATGTAGCGGAAATCAGAATAACGTGCCGGGACCACTTATACTGGCCCCTCCAGAGACAACCAGAGTATTGTAGAGCAACGTAGAGCGTAGCAATACGCCGAATAGCAGTGTAAGGCACAAAAATCACAACCACACCGTCCTGACCATTCCGAACGTAATGTAACCGAGTGTAACGTAACTTAACCTTACTTGGCGAGGGCACATTTACAGACCCTCAACAAGCAGAACATACTTGGGCACAGTAGAGCACAGAAGTCCAACGCATTTCTGTGTACAGCACAAAGGACATGGATATCTAATCCTAAATCAAACAAAACAAACCAAACCAAATGTAACATAACTGTACATAACGCGCCGCGGCCACATTTTCTGTCCTCCCCAGGCCAAAGCAGAGCATATTAGATCACAGTAGAGCGCAGAAATCCACTGAATAGCATTGTTTAGCTCAGAAGTCAGAGCTACCCTGTCCCAACCTATCCAAATGAAAGATATTCAGACGTACTATAACTTAACCGAACGTGTCGAGACCACAATTGCTGGAGTCCCCAGAGCCAAGCCGAATATACTAGAGCACAGTAGGGCGCAGAGAGCGACCAGATAGCAGCGTAAATCATAGCAGTCAAATATGTCCTAGCCCAACCTGATTTAGCCTAACCTAGCCAAACGTAGCATAAATAAACCTAACGTGCCGAGACTACTACTGATGGCCTTCTCAGAGCCATGCACAGCATATTAGAAGACAGTAGAGCGCGGAAATCTGCCGAACAGCAGTCTACAGCACAAAAGTCGAAGATATAATTGTCTAACCAAACCAAACGTAACATAACCAAACGCAGCCTAGCCAGACCTAACTTGCCTAGACCGGCATTGCTGGCTTCCACACAGCCAACCAGTATATACAAGGGCGCAGTAGAGCGCAGAAATCCGCCGCATTGCAGTGTAAAGCACAAAAGTCGAAGATATCGTAACCTAACCTGACCTCACCTCACCTAACCGTACGTAGCCACACTCAACGTAACGTGCCGATGCCACTGATGCTGGCCAGCCCAGAGAACAGCTGAACATATTAGAGCAGAGTAGAGCGCAGAAATCCAACGAATAACAGTGCAGAGCGCACGAGTGTAAGCTATCCTCGACAAAACTAGCCAATCGTAACATACCCAAACGTAAATTAACACAACCAAACCAACCGCGACTGCTATTGCTGGCATTCCCAGGACCGTGCTGAGCATAGTAGAGCGCAGTATTCCACGGCAGAGCAGTCTATACCACGGAATTCAAATATATCCAATGCTAACACTAACCAACGTAATATGACCAAACGCTGAATAACCCAAAATAATGAGCTAATACCACAATTGCTGGCCCCCTAGAGACAAGCAGAAAATATAGGAGCACTGTAGGGCGCAGAAATCCATCTAATAGCAGACTATAGCACTAAAGGCATTGCTATCCTCCCCTAACCTAACCAACCGAATCATGACCGAACGTACCATGACTCACCATAACGAGCCGGGACTACCATTGCAGGCCTTCCCAGAGCCAAGCAGAAAATACTAGACCACTGTAATGCGCAGGAAACCACCTAACAGCTGAATACTGCTCTAAAGACGAAGCTATCCCCTCCTAACTTAGATAACCTAAACATAACAAAACGTAACCTATCTAAACCTACCGTGCCTCCACCTCTATTGCTGACCACCCCAGAGCCAAGCACAATAGAATACTGGAGAGTAGAACGCAGGAAACCATAGAGCCGCAGTGTATATCAGAAAAGTCTAAGCTACCGAAGCCTAACGCAAACCAGGTGTACATAACCAAACATAGCCTAACTCAAACTAACGTGCAAAGGCCGCTACTGCTGCAATCCCCGGACCCAAGCAGAATATTCTAGAACACAGTAGATCACAGAAATCCACGGAATAGCAGCGTAAAGCACAAAAGCTGAAGCTACCCAGACCAAATATTGCCTATCCCAACCTATCCGAACGTAACCGGACACGACATAACGTGCCGAGAGAGCAATTACTGCCCTCTCTAGTGCCGAGCAGGACATGCTAGAGCACATTACACCGCAGGAATGCACCGAAAGGCAGCGTGCAGGACAATAGCTATAGCTATGGTAACCAAACTTAGTCTAACCCAAACTAACCGAACGTAACCTAACTAAACGTAACGTGCCGGGACCACTATCGCTGACATTCCCAGAGCCAAGCTGAAAATATTCGAGAATTCTAGGTCGCAGAAGTGCGCCTAATAGCAGACCATAGTAATAAAGTCGAAGCTACCTTCTCTTAACCTAACCGATCCTATCATTACCAAACGTATCGTAACTCAACCTAACGTTCCGGGACAACACCTGCTGGCATACCCAGAGACAAGCAGAAGCCATTATTGGCGAGTGCAACGCAGAAACACAAAGAATCGCAATGTAAATCGGAAAACTCATAGCTGCCCGGACCTATCCCTAACAAACACAAGATTTCCAAACATAGCATAACTCAACCTAACGTGCCGAGAACGACATTGCTGACCTCTCCAGACTGAAACGGGGCGTACCGGAGCTCAGTAACGCGCAGGTATCCACCGAAGAGCAGTGTAGAGCACAAAAGTTAAATCAACCGTACCCAAACATAGCCTAAGGTAACCTAACCGATCGTAACATCACCCAACATATCGTGCCGTGGACACCACTGCTGGCCTCCCCAGAGCCAGCCAGAACACATTAGTGGAGAGTAAAAGGCAGAAATCCATAGGATAACATTGTATATCAGAAACGTCAAAGGTACGCAAACCTAACCCAAACAAACAGGAAATACGCGAACGTAACCTAACTCAACATAACGTGTCGAGACCACTATTGCTGGCCTTTCCAGAGCCAAACTGAAAATATTAGAGCTCTATACGACGCAGAAATCCACCTAATAGCAAAATATGGCACTAAAGTCATAGATATCTACTCCTAACCTTGTCTATCATAACACAACCGAACTTAACCCAACACATTCCAATGTGCCGCGAGTAATATTGCTGGCCACCACAGAGTGAAGTAGAGCACATAGGTTGAGTGTAGAACATAGAAATCCATAGAATCTCAGTGTATATCGGAAATGTCAGTTCTACACAAACCTAGCCCAGACCTACAGAACATAAACAGACATAGCCTAACTAAACATAACGTGCCGGGACAGCAATTGTTGCCCATTCGTGACCGAAGAAGGACATTTTAGAGCAGAGTAGAGCGCAGAAGTCTGCCGAGTTGCAGTGTACAGCCCAGGGGATAAAGCTAACCAGACCAAACTTAGCCTGACCCAACGTAACGGGCCGTAACCTGACTCAACATAACGTGCCGAGAACACTATCGCCGGCATTCCCAGGGCCAAGCTGAAAATATTAGAGCGCTATAGTGCGCAGAAATGTGCCTAATAGCGGACTATAGCACTAAAGTCAAAGCTATCCTCTCTTAACTTAACCGATCGTAACATAATCAAACGTAACCTAACTTGACATAACGTGTCGCGAGCACCATTGCTGGCATCCACAGAGACAGGCAGGGCATAGCAGAGCACAGCAGAGCGCAGAAATCTACCGAATAGACGTGTAAAGAGCAAAGGTTGTAGCTACCATAACCAAACTCAGCACAACCCACCACAACCAACGCAACCTGGCTCAACATAACGTGCCGGGACCACTATTGCTTTCCTTCCCAGAGGCCAGCTGAAAATATAGAAGCACTGTGGGGCGTAGAAACCCACCTAATATCAGACTATAGCTCCAAAGCAAAAGCTACACTCTCCTAACCTGTACAACCATAATATGACCGAACGTAGCGTAGCGCAACATAACGCGCCGCGACTAGAATTGATGGCCTCCACAGAGTCAAGCAGAATACTTTAGTGGAGGGTAGAACGCAGAAATTCATATAGTCGCAGTGTAAATGGGGAAAGTCAAAGCTAACCAAACCAAACCTAACCAACGGGACATAAACGAACATAGTATGGCTAACCCTAACGTGCCGAGGCCCATACTGTTGCGCTGCCCAAAGCCAAGCAGGACATAATAGAGCTCAGTAGGGCGCAGAAATCCACCGATCAGCAGTGTTCATGACAAAAGGTAAGGCTACCCCCACAAAAAATGGCCTAACAACGTAACGGAGCGTAACCAGACTTAACATAACGATCCGAGACCACTATTCCTGGCTTTCCCAGAGCCAAGGAGAACACATTAGTGGAGCGTTGAACGCAGAAATCCATATAATCGCATTGTACACCAGAAAACTCTAAGCTACCCTAGTCTAGCCCAAACCAATGGAGCATAACCAAACGTAGCGTAACTCAACCAAACGTGCCGAGACCGCTATTGCTGCCCTCGCAGTGTCAAGCAGGACATACTAGAGCACAGTAGAGAGCAGAAATCCAACGAGTAGCAGTGTACAGCACATAAATTAAAGCTCTCCAGATCAAACTTAGCCTGACCCAACCTAACCGAACGTAACACGACCCACCATAACTTATTCTTCTTGGCTCCGGGGTGTCCAGGAGCAGTGGTCGCGGCTCCTCATGGTGGGCTATGCTGCGTCAGGTTAGGTTAGACTATGTCGGGTTAGGTTAGGGTATCTCCGTCTTTTGCGCAATACACTGCTATTCGCTGGATCTTTGCGGACTAGATTGCTCTACAATGCTCTGCTCCATTCTGGGGATGCGAGCAATAGTGGCTGTGGCACGTTAGGTTCAGTTATATTACGATTGGTTAGATAAGGTTTGGATATACTTGGTCAATATTGCTTTGATTTTCGTGCTATACACCATTATTCGGTCTATTCATGTGATTTACTGTGTTCTAATATATTCCGCTTGGCCCTGGACACGCCAGCAACAGTGATCGCCGCACGTTGCGCTGAGTTAGGCTACGTTCGATTACGTCATGTTAGAATATGTTTGGTTATGATGACTTCGGCTTTTGTGCTATAACCTATAATCCGCCGGTTTCCTGAGACCTACTCTGCTCTACTCTATTCTGTTTGTCTCTGGGAAGGCCGGAAGCAGTGGTCACGGCATGCTATATTGAGTTGTACTACGTTTGGTTAGGTTAGCTTAGGTCAGGTTATGTTACGAAGCATTCGACTTTTGTGCTATTCAGTGCAATGCGGTTGATTCATGCGCACCACTGTGCTCTGGTACTACACTGCTTGTCCCTGTGGAGATCAGCAATATTTGTCTAGTCTTCTTCGGTTGAGTTGGTTTACGTTCAGGTATGAGACGTTTGGCTATGTAAAGATGCGCTACTTCGACTTTTGTGCTTTAC
>NW_016978659.1:0-703 GCF_001483705.2 Eufriesea mexicana | reverse complement strand
TGCAATGGCTATAGCACGCCAAAAGGATTATTCCTCCTTATTTATGCAAGAAGGGCGGCTCACCACGATATTAGTCGAAAATGTCGGCAAAATTGAATTTTCCTGGTAGATTCCATTACTTTGCCATACCCGTTGCTCGCCAATAGGATCTTTCCTCCTTGTTTATGAAAGAAAGTTAGCTCACCTCGACATTAGTCGAAAGTGTCAATATAATTGAACTTTCCAGCCAGATACTAAAGCATTGCAATGGCTATAGCACGGCAATAGGATCATTCCTTCTTATTTATGTAAGAAAGTTAGCTCACCGCGATATTAGACGAAAATGTCAATAAAATTGAATTTTCCTGGAAGATTCTATAAATTTGCAATACCTATTTCTCGCCAATAGGATCTTTCCTCCTTGTTTATGTTTGATAGATAACTCACCGCGATATTTGCGATATTAGTCGAAGATGTCAACAAAATTGAACTTTCCAGCCACATTCTATAGCATTGCGACGGCTATAGCACGCCAACTGAATCTTTCACCCTTGTTTACGCAATAAGGTTAGCTCACCACGATATTAGTCGAAAATGTCAATAAAATTGCACTTTCCTGCCAGACTCTGCAGGACTGCAATGGCTATAGCTCGCCAATAGAATCTTTCCACCTTATTTATGCAAGAAAGTTTGCTTCCCACGATGATAGTCGAAAATGTCAATA
>NW_016978658.1:0-1361 GCF_001483705.2 Eufriesea mexicana | reverse complement strand
CCTTTCAGTGTACAGCACAAAAGTCAAGGATACCCTACCCTAACACAACAGAGCGTAACACGACAGAACGTAACATAAATCGACCTAACACGTCGCGACCACCATTGCTGGTCTCCGAAGAGCCGAGCGTAAAGTATTCTGTGACACAAGAGCTCAGATATCCACATAATCGCTGTGTACAGAAGAAAAGCAGTGCTAACCACACCTAGCTCAAACTAACATAACCAAACCAAATGAAGCATAGCCCAACATAACGGGCCGCTGCACTATTGCTGGACTCGCCAGTGCAAAGCAGAATACAGTGGAGCGCAGTGGATAACAGATATCCACTGTTTAACCGTGTACTGCACGAAAGTCCAAGCTGTCCTGACCAAACATAATCTAAACTAAGCTATCCAAACGTAACTTAACACAAACCAGCATGCTACGGCAACTATTGCCGGCTGCCGACAGTTTGGCGGAGTATAGTAGGACAATGTGTAGCGCCGAAATCCACCGAGTAGCAGTGTACAGCACAAATGACACAGATATCCTAACCGAAGCTTACACAACCTAACATAAAGAAACGTACCATAACACAGCATGACGTGCCGAGGCCACTATTCTTGGCATCTCCAGACGAAGCAGAGCATATTAGAGCACAGTACAGCGCAGAAACCAACCGGAAACCAGCGTAAAGAACGGAACTCGAAGCCAACCAGACCGAAATTATCACAACCTATACTGACCAAACGTAACCAAGCTCAACTTAACGTGCCGAGAGCACTACTGCTGGCCTTCACAGATCCGAGCAGAAATGCTAGATCACAGTACAGTGCAGAAATACGCGGATAGCCGTGTATAGATTAAAAGACTAGACAATCCCATCCGAACCTAGCCAAACGTAACACAACCTAACGTAGTCTAACTCAATCTAACATGACGAGACCACCATTGCTGGCCTACACAGAGGCAAGCAGAATGTACTAGGGCACAGTAGAGCGCAAAAATCATCCGCATTACATTGAATATCACAAAAGCCGTAGATATCCAGGCACAACCTGACCTAATCTAACACAACCAAGCGCAGCAACAGCCACCATGACGTGCCGCGACAACTGCTCCTCGCTTCCCCGGAGCAAAGCAGTATGTATTAGAGCACTGTAGATCGCAGAGGTACACCGGATAGCAGTATAAAGCACAAAAGTCTATTTATTATATCCTAACCCAGCCAAGCGTGACACGTCCAAACGTAACATAACTAAACCTAGCATGACGAGACCACCACTTCTCGCCTCAACAGAGGCAAGAAGAATGTGCCAGAGCACAGTATAGCTCAGAAATCCACCGCATTGCAGTGAGTAGCATAAAAGCCGTAGATA
>NW_016978657.1:1904-2595 GCF_001483705.2 Eufriesea mexicana | reverse complement strand
TAGTCGAAAATGTCAATAAAATTGAATTTTCCAGCCAGATCCTAGGACATTGCGATGGCTATAACACGCCAAAAGAATCCTGCCTCCTTACGTATGCAATGGAGTTAGTTCACCACAGTATATGCCGAAAATGTCAATAAAATTGAATTTTCCAGCCGGATTCCATTGCTCTGCAATGTCTATGGCACGCCAATAGAATCATTCCTCCTTATTTATGCAAGAAAGATAGCTCACCACGATATTAGTAGAAAATGTCAATAGAATTAATTTATTCCAGTCAGATTCTATAGCATTGCAATGGATATAGCACTGCAGTAGAATCCCTCCTCCTTATCTAACCAAGAAAGTTAGCTCATCACGATATTAGTTGAAAACGTCTATAAAATTGAATTTTCCAGGCAGACTCTAGATCATTGCCATGGCTATGGCACGCCAGTAGAGTCTTTCCGCCTCATTTATGCAAGAAAGTAAGCTCACCACGATATTAGTCGCGAATGTCAATATATTTGAATCTTCCAGGCAGATTCTATAGCATTGCAATGGCTATAGCTCGCCAACAGAATCTTCCCTCCTTATTTATTAAAGAAAGCTATCTCACCACGATATTAGCAGAAAATAGTAATAAAATTGAACTTTCCACGCAGAATCAATAGCATTGCAATGGCTATAGCACGCCAATAGAATCTTCCCC
>NW_016978657.1:1515-1835 GCF_001483705.2 Eufriesea mexicana | reverse complement strand
CCCGCCATATTCTACAGCATTGCAATGGCTATAGTTGGCCAAAAGGCTTCTTCCTTCTTATGTATACAATGGAGTTAGCTCACCACGATATTAGTCGAAAATAACAATAAAATTTAATTTTCCAGCCGGTGTGTACAGCATTGCAAGAGCTGCAGCACGTCAATAGAATCTGTCCGCGTTATTTATGCAAGAAAATTAGCTCACCACGATATTAGCCGAAAATGTCTATAAAAGTGTATTTTCCAGCCGGATTCTATATCTCTGCAATGGCTATAGCACGCCAATAGAATCTTTACTCCTTATTTATGCAAGAAAGTTAC
>NW_016978657.1:0-919 GCF_001483705.2 Eufriesea mexicana | reverse complement strand
ATAGAATCTTTACTCCTTATTTATGCAAGAAAGTTACTTCACCACGATATTAGTCGAAAATGTCAATAAAATTGAATTTTCCAGACAGATTCTATTGCATTGCAATGGCTATAGCACACCAATGATATCTTTCCTCCTTATTTATGCAAGACAGCTAGCTTACCACGATATTAGTCGAAAATGTCTATAAAAGTGGATCTTCCAGCCGGATTCTATATCTCTGCAATGGCTATGTCACGCCAATAGAATCTTTCCTCCTTATTTATGCAAGAAAATTAGCTCACCACGATATTAGTCGAAAATGTCAATAAAATTGAATTTTCCAGACAGATTCTATTGCATTGCAATGGCTATAGCACACCAATGATATCTTTCCTCCTTATTTATGCAAGAAAATTAACTCACCACGATATTAGACGAAAATGTGAATAAAATTGTTTTTTCCAGCCAGATTCTACAGCATTGCAATGGCTATTGAAGGCCAATGGGATTCTTCCTCCTTATGTATACAAGGGAGTTAGCTCACCACGATATTAGTCGAAAATAGCAATAAGATTGAATTTTCCAGTCAGATTCTATAGCATTGCAATAGCCGCAGCACGCCAATAGCGTCTTTCCTCCTTATCGAAGCAAGAAAGTTAGCTCACCACGATATTAGTAGAAAATGACAGTAAAATTGTACTTTCCAGCCGGATTCTATATCTCTGCAATGGCTATGGCACGCCAGTAGAATCTTTCCCCCTTATTTATGCGAGAAAATTGGCTCACTACGATATTAGTCGAAAATGGCAATAAAGTTGAATTTTCCAGCCGGATTCTATAGCATTGCAATGGCTACAGTAGACCAATGGTATTTTTCCTCCTTACGTATACAAGGGAGATAGCTCACCACGATATTGGTCGAAAATGTCAATATAAT
>NW_016978656.1:0-355 GCF_001483705.2 Eufriesea mexicana | reverse complement strand
ACCATGATATTAGTCGAAAATGTCAATAAAGTTGATCTTTAGACAGATACTATAGAATGCAATTGCTATAGCACGTCAATAGAATCTTTCCTCCCTATTTATGCAAGAAAGTTAGCTCACTACGATATTAGTCGAAAAATGTCAATAAAATTGGACATTCCAGACAGATTCTACAGCAGTGAAAAGGCTATAGCGCGCCAATTGCATCATTCCTCCTTATTTATGAAAGGAAGTCATCTCACCACGATATAAGTCAAAAACTCAATAAAATTGAATTTTCCAGGAAGATTCGTTAACATTGTAATGCCTATAGCACGCCAATAGAATCCTTCCTCCTTAATTATGCGAGAAAGTT
>NW_016978655.1:0-290 GCF_001483705.2 Eufriesea mexicana | reverse complement strand
CGTGTAACGAAAGAATCGAGAACTACCGCGGTGTGTCTAGTATTGTGCATTCGAGAAAAGAAGACACAACGTGTATAAATCCCCACGACTGATTAATTCCACTGATTCTCCCTCGATCACGAAAAACAGTGACCGATGATCTTCGTCACCATCTTGGGCCAATAGCGATCACTGTGATGATGAGATGTTAGTTAAAGTTAATCAGCCGTAAGGATGTAAACACGCTATGCCTTCTTTTCCCGAACGCACTGTACACGTCGATAAAAATTATTCCGCCAAAAATTCCATTA
>NW_016978654.1:1426-1918 GCF_001483705.2 Eufriesea mexicana | reverse complement strand
CGACTAATATCGTGGTGAGCTAACTTTGTTGCATAAATAAGGAGGAAAGATACTATTGGCGCCATATACCCACTGCAATTCCATAGAATCTACCTGGAAAATTCGATTTTATTGACATTTTCGATTAATAACGAGGTGAGCAAAACCACGTGCATAAATAGGGATGAAATATCTATTGGCGTGCTATAGCCATGGCAATGCTAGTGAATCTGGCTGGCAAATACAATTTTATTAACATTATCGACTACTATCGTGGTGACATGGCTTTCTTGCATAAATAAGGACGATAGATACTATTGGCGTGAAATAGCCATTGAAATGCCGTAGAATCTGGCTGGATAATTAAATATTATTGTCGTTTTCGACTAATATCGTGGTGGGCTAACTTTCGTGCATAAATAAGTAGGAAAGATAATAGTGGCGTGCTATAGCCATTGCAATGCAATAGAATCTTGCTGGAAAATTCAATTTTATTGACATTTTCGACTAATA
>NW_016978654.1:0-1381 GCF_001483705.2 Eufriesea mexicana | reverse complement strand
ATATAAGGAGGAATGATTCTTCTGGCGTGCTGTAGCCATTGCAATGCTATAGAGTCTGCTTGGAAAGTTCAAATTTAATGACATTTTCGGCTTTTATCGTGGTGAGCTAGCTCTCTTCCATAAATAAGGAGGGTAGATTCTGTTGGCGTGATATAACCATTACAGTGCTATAGTATCCCGCTGCAAAATTCAATTTTATTGACATTTTCGAATAATATCGCAGTGAGCAATCCCATTTGCCAAAATAAGGAGGAAAGATTCTATTGACACGCTGTAGCCACTGCAATTCCATAGATTCTGCCAGAAAAATTCGATTTTATTGACATTTTCGACTAATATCGTGGTGAAAGGACTGTATTGCATTAATAAGGATGAAATATTCCATTTCTGCGCTATGGCCATTACAATGCTATAGAATCTGGCTGGAAAATTCAACTTTATTGACATTTTCGGCTAATATCGTGGTGACCTAACTTTCTTGCATATATAAGGAGGAATGATTCTCCTCGCGTGCAAAAGCCATTGAAATGCTTCAAAATCTGCCGGGAAAATGCAATTTTACTGACATCCTCGACTAATGGCGTGGTGAGCAATCCCACTTGTATACATAGGGCTGAAACATTCTATTGGCGTGCCATAGACATTGCAATGCTATAGAATCTTGTTGGAAAATACAATTTTAATGACATTTTCGACTAATACCGTGGTGAGCTAACTTTCTTGCATAAATAAGGAGGAAAGATACTATTGGCGCGCTATACCAACTGCAATTCCATAGAATCTGGCTGGAAAATTCGATTTTATTGACATTTTCGACTAATATCGTGGTGAGCAAGACCACGTGCATAAATAAGGATGAAATACCTATTGGCGTGCTATAGACATGGCAATGCTAGATAATCTGGCTGGAAAATACAATTTTATTGACATTATCGACTACTGTCGTGGTGACCTAGCTTTCTTGCGTAAATAAGGACTATAGATACTATTGGCGTGATATAGCCATTGAAATGCTGTAGTATCTGGCTGGATAATTAAATATTATTCACGTTTTCGACTAATATCGCAGTGAGCAACCCTACTTGCCAAAATAAGGAGGAAAGATTCTATTGACACGCTGAAGCCACTGCAATTCCATGGAATCTGCTTAAAAAATTCGATTTTAGTGACATTTTCGACTAATATCGTGGTGAGCTAACTCTCCTACGTAAATAAGAAGGATAGATTCTGTTGGCGTGCTATAGCCATTACAATGCTATAGAATCTCGCAGCAAAATTCAATTTTAATGACATTTTCGACCAATATCGCAGTAAGCATTCCCACTTGCCAAAATATGGAGGAAAGATTCTATTGACATGCTGTAGCCACTGCAATTCCATA
>NW_016978653.1:0-851 GCF_001483705.2 Eufriesea mexicana | reverse complement strand
TAACAAAACGTAACCTACCGCAACCTAACGCGCCGCGGCAACTAATGCTGGCCTCTCCAATTCCAAGCAGAGTACGCTAGAGCGCAGGAAAGCGCAGGAATCCACCGAAAAGCGGCGTGGCACAAAAGTCAAAGCAGTCTTATCCTAACCTTACCAAGCGCAACATAACCGAACATTATATATGTCAAACTAACGTGCCGAGAACACTTTTGCCGTCCTCGACAGAAACAGGCAGAACATACTAGGGCGCAGTAGAGCGCAGAAATCCGCCGAGCAACAATCTATACCACGAAAGTCAAAGCAACCCTTGCCTAACCAAAGATAACATAACCAAGCCTAATGTAGCCTAACTCAACCAAACGTGCCGAGAACACTGTTTCTGGACCCCCGGAGCCGAGCTCAGCACAGTAGGGCGACGCACAGCCTAGAAATCCTCCGAACAGCGGAGTAGATCACAACAGTCGAAACAATCCCAGGCAATCCTGTGAAAGCATAGCCTGGCCGAACGCAGCATAACTCAACCTAAATTGCAGAGACCACTATTCCTGGCATCCCCAGACACATGCAGAGCGTTGCGGCGCACGGTATACCGCAGAAGTCCATAGAACCGCAGTGTAACCGCAGTGTATAGCATAAAAGTCGAAGCTACTCATACCTAACCAGAGAAAATATAACTTAACCAAGATATCCTACCACAACCTGTCGTGCCGAGACCACTATTACTGGTTTCCCAGGGCAAAGCGGAAAAGACTACATTACAGTACGGCGCAGAAATCCGACGAACAACAATATACCCCGAAAGTCAAAGCAACACAAGCCTAACCAAAGGTATCATAGCCAAGACTAATGTA
>NW_016978652.1:0-1003 GCF_001483705.2 Eufriesea mexicana | reverse complement strand
ATATGTTTTGCCAGGATAGATTTAGCTTTCGTGCTGTACACTGCAGTTCGGTGGATTTTTGCGTTCTACCGCGCTATAGTACATTCCGCTGGTCTCTGTCCATGCCTGCACTAGTGGTTCCGTCAATATGTTAGGTTCTGCTATGTTACGTTTGGATACGTTACGTTTGGCTAGGTTACGATAGGCTACATTGACTTTCTTGTTATACAATGAAGTTCGTTGGATTTCTGTGCTCGACTGGGCTCTCCTGCACTCTGCATGACCATGGGAATGCGAGTAATATTGGTCTCCGCTCGTTAGGTTTGGTAAGGTTAGGTTCGCTTAGTTTAGGTTAGGATACGTTCGGTAAGATTTGGATTGGCTAGCGTTTTATACACTGATGTTCGGTGGACTTCTGCCCCCTATTGTTCTCTAGTATGTTCTGGTCGACTGTGGGGAGGCCAGCAATCGTGGTCGGGGTACGTTAGGTTGAGTTATGTTAAGTTTTGTCATGTTAAGATTGGATATGCTTTGATAGGATGGCTTTGACTTTTGTGCTATACACAGTTATCCGGATGACTTCCGCGCTTCAGTGCGCTCTAGTAAGTACTGCTTGCCTTTGTGGAGGTCAGCAATAGATGTCTCGTCGTGGTAGGTTGAGTTAGGTTACGTATGGATATGTTGCGCTTGGAGAGGTTAGGTTAGGCTACTTTGACCCTTGTGCATTACACAGCCGTTCCTTTGGTTTATGAGATCTAATGTGCTCTACTGCATTCTGCTTGGCTCCGAGGTGGCCAGGAGCAATGGTCGCGGCAAGTCACGTTGTGTTATGCTAAGTTCGGTTATGTTAGGTTAGGCTAGGTTAGGTTAGGATATCTACGGCCTCTGTGCGCTCTACTGTGCCCTAGTACATTCTGCTTCACTCTGTGTATTACAGTAATGGTGGTCTGGTCGTGTTAGTTTGAGCTAGGTTTCGTTCGGATATGCAACGTTTGGCTAGGATAGGATATGCTGCTTTGACTTC
>NW_016978651.1:0-555 GCF_001483705.2 Eufriesea mexicana | reverse complement strand
AGTACAAAAGTCAAAGCCAGCTCAAACAAACCTATTCAAACCTAGCCAATCCAACCGTTACGATGCACAACCTAACATGCCGAAATCATTATTCCTGGCGTCCACAGAAACAAGCAGTGTGTGATTCCTACCGTTACGAAGCACAACCTAACATGCCGAAATCATTATTCCTGGCGTCCACAGAAACAAGCAGTGTGTAAAAGCGAACTCAAGATCGCAGAAGCTCATAGAATAGCATTGTGCAGGAGAAAAGTCGAAGCTATCGTAACCTAATACACCCTAGCCGAACCTAACCAAACGTAACCCAACCCAACCAGACGTGCAGCAACCAACATTGCTGGACTCGCGAGAGTCGAACATAGTATTGTAGAGGACAGTAGAGCGCAGAAAGCCACCAAAGAGGAATGTATAGCACAAAAGTCAAGGATACCATGTCCTAACCTAGCCAAACGTAACATAGCCAAACGTAGCATAGCCAAACGTACACTAACCATGTATAACGTGCCGAAACTACAATTCCTGGCCTCCCCAGAGCAAAGCTGCGAATATTAGTTC
>NW_016978650.1:0-254 GCF_001483705.2 Eufriesea mexicana | reverse complement strand
ATAACCCATCCAAACGTAGCACACGTCAAAATAATGAGCCGAAAACGTAATTGCTGGGCTCACGAGAGCGGTGTAGAGTATAGCATGGAAATTTAGGACGCTGAAATCTTCCGAATAGCAATGTATAGCACAAAAGGCTAGTCTGTCTTAACCAAACCTGTCCAAACCTGACGAAACCAAACGTGACACAGCTAAACCTATCGCGCCGCGCGCACTATTCCTGGCGTCCACAGAGACAAACAGAGTGTGATAGC
>NW_016978649.1:0-800 GCF_001483705.2 Eufriesea mexicana | reverse complement strand
AGAGCCCGGCAGGACATACTAGAGCACAGTGGACCGCAGAAATGCACCGAAAAGCAGTGTGCAGCACAAATGCTAAAGCAGCCCTAACCAAACATAGGCTAACCCGACCTAACCGAACGTAACCTAACTCAACATGACGTGACGGGACTGGGCCTTCCCAAAGCCAATCTGAAAATATTAGAGCACCGCAGGGCGCTGGAATCCACCTAATAGCGGACTATAGCACAAAAGTCGAAGCTATCCTCTGATAACCAATCCAATCTTAACGTAACTGATCCTAACCTGCCGCGACCACTATTGCTGGCCTCTCCAGATCCAAGAAGAATACATTAGTGGCGGGTAGAACGCATAAATCCATGGAATCGCAGTGTATATCAGAAAAGTCAAGACTACACAAGCCTAACCCAAACAAATACAACAGAACCAATCGAAGCCTAACTCAACCAAACGTGCCGAGACAGCTTTTTCAGCAATCCCAGTGTCAAGCAGAACATACTAGAAAGCAGTAGGGCCCAGAAGTTCGCCGAATAGCAGTGCAATGCACAAAGGTTGGAGCTACCCTAACCAAACTTAGCTTAACTCTGCCCAACCGCAGGCTACCTGACCCAATATAACGCGGCGAGACCGCTATTGCTGCCGTCACAGAGCCAAACACCGCACACCAGAGCATAGTGGAGCGCAGAAATCTACCGAGCAGCGGTTTAAGGGACAAAAGTTAAAGCTACCCGTACCAAACATGTTCTAACCCCACAAAACAGAACGCAACCTGGTACAACATAACGGGCCGCGAAGAGTATTGT
>NW_016978648.1:0-307 GCF_001483705.2 Eufriesea mexicana | reverse complement strand
GTTGTAGCTTGGTGAATAGGTCGCCCAACGCCATCAACCAATGGCAAGCACAGCCATCTGCTTTGCAGAGAATAGTTCTATTCAACATCTATAACCTGTTATAGCTTGGTGAATCGATCGCCAGACGCCTTCAATCCGATGTCAAGTACAGCCATCTGCTTGCCAGAGAATAGGTCTATTCAAAATCTATAACCTGCTATAGCTTGGCGAATGGATCGCTTAACGCCTTCAATCCAATGACAAATACAGCCATCTACTGTCCAGAGAATAGATCAATTCAAAATCAATAACCTGTTATAGAATGTAG
>NW_016978647.1:0-713 GCF_001483705.2 Eufriesea mexicana | reverse complement strand
GCGTAGAAATCCTCCGAAGAGCACTGTGAAGCATAAGCGACAAAGATAACCTGACCAAGCCTATCTCAACTTAACCTAACCGAACGTGACGCCACCTAACGTGCCGCTTAAGCCTAACTCAACTTAACCTAACCGAACGTGACGCCACCTAACGTGCCGCGATCACTACTGCTGACGTCCGCAGAGCCAAGCAGAGTATACTAGAGTAAAGTGGATTACAGAAATCCGCGGCGTTACAGCGTAAAGCACATAGTCAAGGATGTCCTCATCTACACTGACCCAGCCTAACCAAACCGAACGCAACATAATGCAACATAACGTTCATCGACAAAAATTGCTGGCCTCCGCGGTGCAGAGCAGAATATTGTAGAGCAATATAGAGCGTAGATATCCAGCTAATGGCAGTGTATATCACAAAAGTCGAACTCAACCTATTATAACCTACCCAAACGTAATGTGGCCAAACGTAACTTAACTTAATCAAACGTGCCGGGACCACTATAACTGGAATCCCCAGAGCCAAGCAGAATACACTAGAGCACAGTAGAGGACAGGTTGCCACCAAATTGCAGCCAATAGCGCAGAGGTCAAAAACACCCTAACCTTACAAGACCCAACATATCCAGAACAAGCGTAGAATAACTAAACCGAACGTGCTGTGTCCACCATTGCTTGCTCCCCAGAGCAAAGGAGAACTCACGAGGGCACAGTAG
>NW_016978646.1:0-898 GCF_001483705.2 Eufriesea mexicana | reverse complement strand
TGTTGGTCTGTGTTTGGTTAGGTTACGTTTGGTTAGGTTAAGTCAGGGTAACTTTGACTTTTGTGCCATACACTGCTATTCGGTGGATTTCTGCGCTTTACTGTGCCCAATATACCCTGCTTGCGCTGTGGATGCCAGTAATAGTAGTCTCGACACGTTAGTTTTTGCTGAGATACGTTTGGCTCGGTTATATTTGTTTGCGTTAGGCTTGAGTGGCTTTGACTTTTCTGGTATACACTGCGATTCTATGGATTTCAGCACCCAAATCTCCCCTAATATACTCTGCTCGACTCCACGGAGGCCAGCTATAGTTGTCGCGGCTCGTTATGTTGAGTAACATTGCGTACGGCTACGCTAGGTTACGTTGCGTTTGGTTACGGCTTCGTTGACTTTTGTGCCACATGCTGCCATTCTATGGGCTATTGCGCTTATCTGGGCACTGTCACACTCTGCCCGTCTCTGTGGACGCCAGGAATAATGCTCTTGGCACGGTGGGTTGAGATATGTTACGTTTGGCTAGGCTATATTTGGTCAGGCTTGGTTAAGGCAGCTTTGACTACTGTGCTATACACTGCCATTCGGGCGACTTCAGCGTTCTACATTGCTCTGCTATACGCTGCTTAGCCCACGTGAGGCCATCAATAGCGGTCGTGCATGTCATGTTTTCTTACTATACGCCTGCTAATATTACGTTTGGATAGGTGAGGATAAGGTAGCAATGAGTTTTGTGACATAAACTGCTATTCGCTGAATTTCTGCTCTCTGCATTGCTCTAATATGCACAGCGTGGCTGTGGGGAGGCCAGCATTAGTGGTATCGGCACATTGGGTTGATTTATGTTACGTTTGGTGTGGTAAGGTTATGTTGGGTTCGGTTAGGATAGCTTTGGCTTACGTGG
>NW_016978645.1:0-907 GCF_001483705.2 Eufriesea mexicana | reverse complement strand
GTGTTGTCAATTGTTAATGCCTTGAGGGAACATGTACATGCACTTTGTCGTTCTATAATTGTTTTAAAACCGAAATCATCACTGTGCAGGCTAATCCGTCGTCAACAGTGCTCTATATGTGGTTGCATCATGTACCATAACCTCAATTGTAGACATCGCTAGAAATAACTGCTCTATACATAGGTTCTTCTAGAATTACTGTGCAGATTACCTCATCAGTGAGAAAAGTAATCTAACGGCGACGGTACTGTGATGGTGGCTGTACTCACTACCGTATTATGAATCGTCAGTATATCGAAGGATATTGGATCTGTGCATTATGATTCTAGAAACCCTATAGAGTTCACATCAACGGTAAACAAATTATTCCAAAAGCAGCAGCTCAATTCTGGTGGCTGTACTCAGTACTGTGTTGTCAATTGTTGATGTCTCGAGAGATAATGTGTCAGCACTTCGTCATACTACTGTTGCTATACAATCAAAATTATCGTTTAGCAGTTTAATCCAACGGCTACAATGCTCTGTTTGTTGATGTGCGGAGTAGCGTACTGCCAGTAGTATATATCCCTAGACATAAACGTTCCATACTCTGACTCTTACGCAATTGCTTTGGAATTTACCTCGCCAGCGGACAAATGAACTGACGTCTACAGCACTGTGATGATAAATGAATTGCCTACTGTTCGACAATTGTTAATATTTCGAGGGATAATGAATCGCTGCTTTGTCATTCAAGAATTGCTATATCATCTAAATGACCATTGAAAACAACGTTTCAACGGTCACAGTGTTGTGTTGTTTGATGGGCTAAGCACCGTACTGTCAATTGTAAATATCACTAGCCATAAGTTTTCCATTCATAGGATATTCTAGAAGTGCTGTGTTGGAGGATGGTCTAAACAGAGTA
>NW_016978644.1:0-721 GCF_001483705.2 Eufriesea mexicana | reverse complement strand
TATTTTGCCCGGCTCTTCAGGTGCCAGCAATAGTAGTCACGATATGTTAAGTTGGGTTAGGGTACGTTTGGTTAGGATAGGATAGGATAGATCCGTCTTTTATGCTATACATAGCTATTCGACGCATTTCTGCGCTCTACTCTACTCTAATATGCTCTGCTTGGCTCTCAGGAGGCCCGCAATTGTAGTCTCGGCACGTTAGTTTGAGTTAGGCTACGTTTGGTTAGGTGACATGTGTTAAGCTTAGGTCTGGATTGCTTTGACTTTCGTGGTATAAACTGTTTTTTCGGTGGACTTCTGTCTTCTACTGCGCTCTATTATGTTATGCTTGGCTCTGGGGCTGCAGTAGTAATGGTCTCGGCACGTCAGGATGATATAGATAATGGTTGGTTGTGTTACGCTTGTTTATGTTACGTTTGGCTATGTTAGGATAGGATGGCTTTGACTCCTATGCTATACAACGCCAGTCGATGGACATCTTCGCTCTACATTGCTCTAATATTCTCTGCTTGGCTATGGCGATACCAGCAATATTATTCTCGGCAGGTAACGTTTAGTTAGGTTACGCGCGGATAGGTTAGGTTAGGATAGGTTTGGGAAGGTTACCCTTGACGTTTGTGCTACACGCAGAAATGCGGTGTATTACCGCGGCCTACTGTGCTTATACTCTGCTCAGCTATGGGGAGGCAAGCTATAGTGGTCTTGGCACGTTAGGTTGGGT
>NW_016978643.1:0-272 GCF_001483705.2 Eufriesea mexicana | reverse complement strand
ATCTTTCCTCCTGATTTATAGAAGAAAGTTAGCTCACCACCATATTAGTGGTAAATGTCAATATAATTGAATGTTCCATCCAGATTCTATAGCATTGCAGTGGCTACATCATTGCAACAGAATGTTTCCTCCTGATATATGGAAGCAAGTTAGCTCACCGCCATATTAGTCGTAAATCTCTATAAAATTGATTTTTCCAGCCATATTATTTGGCATTGCAATGCCAATAGCACGCCAATAGAATCTTTCCTCATTGTCTACGCAAGAAAGAT
>NW_016978642.1:0-236 GCF_001483705.2 Eufriesea mexicana | reverse complement strand
AACATAACTCAAACTTACGTGCCGATGCAGCCACTTTTCCCGTCCCGAGAGCCAAGCAGAGCATGTTTGTGGAGTGCAGAAGGCAGAAATCCACCGAAAAGCAGTGTGCAGCACATAAGAAATAGCGAACTATGCCGAACCCAGCCTAACCCGACTTAACCGAACGTAACATGACAAAACTTAACGCGCCGAGGCGACTATTTGCAGCCTTCCCGGAGCCAAGCTGGAAATATTAG
>NW_016978641.1:0-315 GCF_001483705.2 Eufriesea mexicana | reverse complement strand
GAATTTCCCAGCAAGATTCTATAGGATTGCAATGCCTACAGCTTACCAACAATATCTTTCCTCATGATTTACGGAAGAAAGTCAGCTCAACACGGTTTTAGTCGAAAATGCGAATAAAATTGTATTTTCCGGCAAGATTCTTCAGCATTGCAATGGCTATAGCACGCCAAAATGATCTTTCCTCCACACTTATGCAAGGAAGCTAGCTCACCACGATATTGGACGATAATGTCAATAAAATTGAACTTTGCAGCCCGATTCTGCAGCATTGCAAAGACTATAGCATGCCAATAAAATATTTCCTCTTTATTTATG
>NW_016978640.1:0-248 GCF_001483705.2 Eufriesea mexicana | reverse complement strand
AAGATATCCTAACCTAACCAGTCCCAAACAAGCCGATACAAGCGAATACTATCTAAACGGATCATGCCGAGGATAATATTGCTGGCATCCACAGAGGCAAACAAGGAATATTAGAGCAATATGGAGCGCCGAAGTCAGCGAAATAGCGCTTTATAGCATAAAAGTCAAAGCTGCCCTATTCTAGCATAGCATAACGTAATATAACCGAACGATGTACGTTTCGAACAAGGTGCAGAGACCACTGTTTC
>NW_016978639.1:4891-10105 GCF_001483705.2 Eufriesea mexicana | reverse complement strand
GTATAAAGCTAAAGAGTCAGGTATACACGAACAAACCATAACCAACCGAGACATAACCAAACGGAACCGTACTCAACCTAACGTGCAGTAATAACAACCGCCGGCCTCTTCAGAGAGAAGCAGAACATACTAGAGGAGAGTGGAGCGCAGAAATCCGTTGATTGACAGTGTACAGCACGAAAGTCAAAGGCATCCTAACGTAACTTAAAATAACCTGACCTAACCAAACATAACATATCATATACCAACGATTCACGTCCACAATTGCTGGCCTCTGAGGGTCGGGCAGGGTATAGTAGAGCAGAGGACAGCGCAGAAATACACCGAACTGCAGTGTATAGCGCAAAAGTCAAGGCTGCACTATCCTAACCTAACCAAACTTATTATGTCCATACATAACATAGCTCAACCTAACGTGCCGGGTCTAATATTGATGTCCTCGCAGAGCCAAGCTGAAAGTACTAAAGCAAAGTAGAGCGCAGAAATATGCCACATTGCGATTTACAGCACAGTAGTCGTAGCAATCCTAACCTAACCAGACATATCCTAACTTAAGCAAACGCAATATAACACTACATATACTGCTGCAGCCGCAGTTGCGGGCCACCCCGGTGGAAAGGAGGAAATTGTAGAACACAGTTGAGCGCAGAAATCCACCGTGTAACTGTGTATAACACGAAAGTCAATGCCATCCTAGCCAATCTTAAGCTATACAAACCTAACCTGACTTAGCCAAACGTAACATATCTCAGCGTAACGTGCCTCGAATGCTTTTGCTGACATACCCAGAGTCGAGCAGGGTATAGTAGATCGATGTAGAACGAGGAAAGTAACTTAGTAGCAGTGTGTACCACAAAGGTCAAATCTACCATATCCTAACTTAACCAAACGCAAAATAACTGAACCTAACGTGCCGAGACCACTATGGCCTGCCCCCACAGAGACAACGAAAGTGCTCAGTAGCACAGCACAGTGCAGAAATGCACCGCATTGCAGTGTACAGCTCAAAAATCAGGGATACACTAACATAGCATAACCAACCGTGACATAACCAAACGCAACAGAACACATTCTAGCGTGCCGCGTCCACTGTGGCGTCCCTATCCAGAGCCATGCGGAATATACTAGAGCTCAGTAGAGCGCAGAAATCAGCCCCACCATAGTGTACAGCACAAAAGTCAAATATATCCCAACATAGCCTGTCAAAGCTTAACCTAACCAAACGTAGCGTATCATAACCTAATGTGCCGAGAAAGCTATTGCTGGCCTCTCCAGATACAGGCAGAAAACTTTAGAGGACTGTAGGGGGCAAATGCCCGCCGAATAGCATTGTGCAGCAAAAAGACAGTGCTATGATATCCTAACCAAGCCAAACGTAACGTAACTAGGCACATCGTGCCATGGCCACCATTGATGGCCTCCACAGAGCCAAGCAGAAAGTTTTAGAGCACGGAGGAGCACAGAAATCCACCGAGTAGCAGTGTACAACACAACAGTCAAAGCCACCCAATCCTAACCTGACCATACGTATCATAAACGAACATAACACATTTCAAACTTACATGCCGAGACAATTATTTCTGGCCACCCCAGCGCCAAGCAGAATTTAGTACAGTAGAATTGGCCGCAGATATTCACCGAAAAGCTGTGTATAGCACAAAAGTCAAAGCTATCCTATCCGAAACTAACCAAGCGTGACGTAACCAAGCGCAACCTAACTTAAACATACGCGACCAGGCCTACATTGCTGCCCCCTCAGTGGCAGGCAGAGAATATTAGAGCGCAGAGCGCAGAAATCCAAACAATCGCAGTGTACAGCACAAAAGTCAAAGCTGTCCTGTCCTACCCTAGCCAACCGTAGCATAGCCATACATAATCTAACTATACCTAACGCTCCGCGGCAACGATTGCTGGCCTCCCCAGAGACGTGCAGTACATAGTACAGTAGAGTAGTGCTCAGAAATCTATATAATCGCTGTGTATAGCAGAAAAGTCAAAGCCATCCGAGCCAAGCCAAAACAAATGTAACCTAACCAAATGTAGCATAACTCACCATAACATGCCGCGACCGCTATTGCTCGCCTGGCCACGGCCAGGCAGAATATGGTAGAGCACGGTGGAGCGCAGGGATCCAACGAATAACAGGGTACAGTGCGAAAGTCAAAGATATCCTCACCGAAACAAGCATTACCTAGCGTAGCCGAACGTAACCTATCTCAACCGAACGATCCGAGACAGCAATTTCTGGCCACCCCAGAGACAAGCAGATCAAATTAGAGCGTAGTAGAACGCAAAAATGCACCGAATAGCAGTGTAAAGCACAAATGCGAAAATTAACCTATACTAACATAACCAAACTTCACAAAACCAGACGTAACATGGTTCAATGCATCGTGCCGGAACAGCCGTTGCTGGCCTCCTCATGGCAAAGCGGAAAACAGCAGAGCACAGTAAAGCCCATAAATCTACCGCAGTGCTGTATATAGCACGAAAGTCAGAGATATGCTAACATAACCTGACCAAACGCAACCTAACAAAGCATTGCCTAAATAAGTGTAACGTGCCGAGACCATAATTGCTGGCATACACAGTGCAAGGCAGAAAATATTACTGCACAGCCTAGCGCAGAAATGCACCGAACAGCAGTGTGCAGCACAGAAGTCGAAGCTATCATATCCTAACCTAAACAAGCGTAAGGAAGCCGTACGTAGCATTACTCAACCTTAAGTGACGACACCTCTATTGCTGCCCTCCCCAAGGCCGAGCAGAACGTAGTAGAGGAGAGTAACGCTCAGAAGTCCATAGAATCGCAGTATACAGCGCAAAGTCGAGGCTACTCAAACCTACTCCAAACTAACATGACCTAACCTATCGCAGCCTAACTCAACATAAAGTGTCGCGTCCACTATTGCTGTCCACGCCAGGGCCAAGCAAAATGTAGTAGAGCACAATAGAGCGCAGAATTCCACCGAATAACCGTGTACAGTACGAAAGACCAAGCGATTCTAACAGTACCTGTCATAGCCTAACCTAACCTAACGTATCCTAACAATAGCTAACCCTCCGGGACCACATTTGGAGACCCCCCTGTGCCACGCAGAGGATATCAGAGTGCAGAAGATCGCAGAAAACCGCCGAAAAGCAGTGTATAGCATAAAATTTGTAGCCATCTTATCCTAACGTAATCAAATGTAACGTAGCCAAACGCTGCATAACACAAACTAACATGCAGAGACCACCATCGCTGTCACCCCAGAGCCAAGCAGAGTACTTCATAGCAATGCGGGGCGTAGGTGTCCTCCGAATAGCAATCTATAGCGCAAAAGCCAAAGCTAACCCAACCTAACCTAGCCAAACGTAACATAACCAAGCGTTACTTAACTCAACCTAGCGCGCTGAGGCCACCATTTCTGGCCTCCGCAGAGCCAAGCAGAGTGTGGTAGTGCACAGTAGGTCGCAGTAATCCACCGTATAACAGTGTATAGCACAAAAGTCAAAGCTACCCCATCCTAACATAGCCAAACGAAGCGTAAGCGAGCGTAACATAACCCAACCAAACGCGACGAGACACCCACTACTAACCACCCCATAGCCAAGCAGAATATACTAGAGCACAGTAGAGCGCAGTAATCCACCGCATTGCAGTGTGTTGCACAAGAGTCAAAAATGTCCTAACATAACCTGTTCTGACTAAGTCTAGCCGAACGTAGCCGAACCAAACGCAACGAGCCAAGGATACCTTTGCTAGCCTCCCAGAGCCAAGCAGTGCATGTTAGATCATCGTAGACCGCAGAAATCCACCGAATGGCAGCGTATAGCATAAAAGACAAAGCTATCCTCTCCTAACCTAACCAATCGTCGCATTACCAAACGTAGCTTAGAAATACCTATCGTGCCACGCACACTTCTCCTGGCATCCCCAGAGTCGGGCAGAGTATAGTAGAGCAACGCACAGCGTAGAAACCCGCACAATTGCAGTGTATAGCGCAAAAGCCACACTTACCCTATCCTAACCTAACCAAACGTAGCACAACCAAACGTAACATAACTCAGGCTCTCTTTCCGAGACCAATGCTGCTGAACTCCCCATATACAAGCAGAATACACTATAGCAGATTAGAGCGCAGAAGGACAGCGTATAGCAGTGTATAGCACAAAAGTCTGAGATAGCCTATCCTAACCTAGCCAAGCGTAACGCAGGCCAACGTATCGTAGCTAAACCTAATGTGCCTACACCACCACTGCTGACATCCCCAGAGCCAAGCAGAATATACTAGCGGACAGCTGTGCGCAGAAATCCTCCGAATAGCAGTGTACAGCACAACTGTCATAGCTGTCCTAGCCAAACATATACAGACGTGACACAACCATACGCCACCTAACTCAACATAACATGCCTGGACCACTATTATTGACCTCCCCAGAGCGAAGCAGAATAAACAATAGCATAGCAGAGCGCAGAAATCCGCCGCACCCAAGTGCAAAGCACAAAAGTCAAAGGTATCCTATCCAAACCTAACCAAACGTAACATAAGCAGACGCAACGTAACCCAAACATACGTTCTACGACCGCTGCTGCTGGTCTCACGAGAGATAAGCAGAACATGGCAGAGCAATGTAGAACGCTGCAATCGTCCGAGCAGCAGTTTATAGCGCAAGAGTCAAAGCCATCCCAATCAAACATTACCAAACATAACGCAACCAAGCGTACCCTAACACTGACAAACGTGCCGCGACTGCTACTGCTGGCCGCCGCAGAGGCAAGCATATTCCAGTAGAGCAACGCACTGTAAAGTCTCCGACCGAATTGCAGTGTAGAGCAAAAAGGTAGAAGCTAGCCAAACCAAACCTCTCCTTGCCTAGCCAGGCGAAGCGTAACATGACTAAACCTAGCGTTCCGAGATCACTATTGTTGGCCTCTTCAGAGGCGAGCAGCACGTATTACAGCTCATTAGAGGACAGAAATCTATCGTATAGCTGTGTACAGCACAAGAGTCAAAGCTATCCTATTCCAACCTAGCCAAACGAAACGCAACCAAACATAACCCAAATATTCCTAACTTTACACGACAGAAATTGCTGGTCGCCCCAGTGTTGAGCAGAGTCTAGTAGAGCAATGAAGAGCGCAGAAATCCACCGAATGGCAGTGTATAGCGCAAAACTCAAGGTTCTCCTATCCAAACCTAACCAAACGTAACATAACCGGACGCAACG
>NW_016978639.1:0-1149 GCF_001483705.2 Eufriesea mexicana | reverse complement strand
CTGGGACCACCAGAGCAAAGCAAAGTATCCTAGAGCACTGAAGAGTGCAGAAGTCCGCCGCTCTGCCGTGTATAGCACAAAAGTCGAAGACATCCAAACCGAACCTGTCCCAATGACCAAATTGGGACAAACGAAACCTAACTCAATCTAAGGTGCCGAGGCCATTATTGCTGGCATCCGTAGCGCCAAGCAGAATATAGTAGAGCAAAAATATAGCAGGCATACACCGAATAACAGTGTATATCGCGAAAGTCAAAGCCCTCCTTTTCGGATTTAACAAAACTTAACATAACCGCACGTAAAGTTACTGAAGCAAACTTGCCACGGGCACTATTGCTGACCACCCCAGAGTCGAGCAGTGTATAGTAGAGGAAGGTAGAGCGCAGGAATCCATCGAGCAGCCGTGTACAGCGCAAAGGTTAAAGATATCGTATCCTAACCTAGGCAAACGTAACATAACCGTACGTAACGGAATACAACCTAACGTGCCGAGACCACTGTTACTGTACTCCTCAAGGACAAGCAGAGAATATAAGAACAATATAGAGCGCACAGATCCCCCTAAAGGCTGTGTACAGCACAAAAGTCAAAGGTCTCCTACCTTAACATAAACAATCGTAACATAACCAAACGTAACATAACTCAAGCTAACGTGTCGCCGGAGCTATAGCTGGCCACCCAGAGACGAGCAGAATATATTAGAGGAGACGGGATCGCAGAAATCCATACAATCGCAGCATATAAAGGAAAGGACAAAGCTATCCAAACCTAATCCAAACCATCATAACCCAACCGAACGTAGCATGTCTCAACATAACGTGCCGCCGCAGCTATTGCCGGACACACGAGGGACAAGCAGAATATAGTAGAGCACTGTAGAGCGCAGGAATTCGCACAAAAGCAGTGTATAGCACGAAAGCCAAAGCTACCCTGGTCGAAATAATCACAGCGTAACCGAACCAAACGTAACATAACACAACCTAACATGCCGACACCACTGTTGATATCCAACAAGAGACAGGCAGAAAATATTACAGGAGTGTAGAACTGTGAAATCCAGAGAAACACAGTGTATAGACGAAAACTCAGAGCTGTCCAAACTGTACCCATGCTGACACAACCTAGCCAAACGTAGCCTGACTCAATATA
>NW_016978638.1:0-283 GCF_001483705.2 Eufriesea mexicana | reverse complement strand
ATGTATGGATGGATGGATGTATCGAATGATGGACGTACTAATGGATGCATTTATGGTAGTATGTATGTGGGGATGTATGTATGAATGTATGTATGGATGGATGGATGTATGGTTGGATGGATTTGTGGATGGGTGTATGGGTGGATCTATGTATGGATGTATGCATGGATGTATGTATGGATAAGTGTTTGGGTGTATGCATGGATTTATGGATGTATGCATGGATGTATGTATGGATGTACGTATGGATGGATGAGTGCATGGATGTACGGATTTATGTATG
>NW_016978637.1:0-508 GCF_001483705.2 Eufriesea mexicana | reverse complement strand
ATTCTGTGCGGTTACGTTTGGTAGTGTTACGTTTGGTTATGTTAGGACAGTGTACCTTCGGCTCTTGTGCTGCATACCGCTTTTTGGTGGATTTCTCCGGGCTGCTGTTCTCTATGCCCTGCTTTGCTCTGGGGAGACCTGAAGCAGATATCGCGGCATTCAGCGGTGTTTTATGTTACCATTGGTTAGCTTATGTTAGCATGTGTAAGGTTTGTATAGCTTTGACTATTATGCTGTGCACTGCGGTTATATGGATTTCTGCGCCCTACTCTCATCTACTATGTTCCGCGTGGCCCTAGGCAGGCCAGAAATCGTGGTTGCGGAACGTTAAGTTGATTTTGATTACGTTTGGTTTGGTTATGTTAGTTTGGGTTAGGTCTGGTATGCTTTGGCTTTCGTGGTATAAACTGTTGATCGGTGGACTGCTGCGCTCTATTGTGCTCTGATATGCTCTGCTTGGCTCTGGGGAGGCCAGGGGTATTGGCCTCGTTACGTTACGCCTTGCTAC
>NW_016978636.1:0-544 GCF_001483705.2 Eufriesea mexicana | reverse complement strand
GACTTTAACAGGCCTTACCTGACCTGACCTGTCCTGACTGACCTGACCTAACCTGTCTGACCTTACCTGACCAGTCCTGACCTGACCTGACTTGACCAGGCATGACCTGACCCGACAATTGACCTGGCCAGACCTGAACTGACCTGAACTGACATCATCTGACCTGACCTGACCTGACATGACCTGGGCTGACCTGACCTGACCTGACCTGACTTGACATGACCTGACCAGACCTGACCTGACCTGACCAGCCCCGACCTTGCCTGGCCTGACCTGACCTGATGTGACCTGACATGACATGAAATGACCTGTCCTGACCTGACCGGACTGAGCAGACCTGACCTGACCTGACCTGACCTGACCTGACCTGACCTGTCCTGACTTTAACCGGCCTTACCAGACCTGACCTGTCCTGACTGACCTGACCTGACCTGACTGATCTGACCTGAACAGGCCTGACCTGTCGTGACCTGACCTGACCTGACATGACCTGATCTAACTTGGCCTGACCTTGCCGGACCAGTCCTGACCTGAATCGACATTA
>NW_016978635.1:0-646 GCF_001483705.2 Eufriesea mexicana | reverse complement strand
TCTGCTTTACTCTGGGGATGCCATCAAATGTGGTTTGGCGCGCTAGTCTGGGATAGTTAACGCATGGTCTTGTTACGTATGCTCGGGTTAGGAAGGGATAGCTTTGACTCTTGGGCCACACTGCTTTTCGGTTGATTTCAGCGCTTTACATTGCTGTAGTGTGTTCTGCTTGGCGCTGTGGAGGCCAGCAATAGTAGTCCCGGCACGTTGGGTTGAGTGAAGCTACGTTCGGTTATGTTACGCATGGTTATACTAGGATATGGTATCTCTGACCATTATGCTATGCACTGCGATTCTATTGATGCCCGCGCTCTACTCCCCTCTGATATATACTACTTGACTGTGGCGAGGGCAGCAATAGTGGTCCCGGAACGTTAGGCTCAGTTAGGTTGCGTTTGGTTATATTACGTTTGTATGGGATGGGTTAGGATAGCCTTGATTTTTGTGCTGTACACCGTTATGCGGCGTACATCTACGCCCTACATTCCTCTACCATACTCTGCTCGTCCCTGCGGAGGCCATTAATAGTGGCGTCGACCCGTTAGCTTGAGTTAGGCTACGTTTGGTTACGTTATGTAAGCTAGGGTTAGGGTTTGATAGATCTGACTTTCGTGGCTTACACTGTTATTTGGTGGACTTCTTCGCC
>NW_016978634.1:0-202 GCF_001483705.2 Eufriesea mexicana | reverse complement strand
CCTATAGCTCGCCAATAGAATATTTCATACTTATTTATGCAAGAAAGTTAGGCTACCACGATATTAGTCGAAAATGTCAATAAAATTGAATTTTCAATCCAGATTCTGTAGCATTGTAATGGCCATAGCGCGCCTATATGATATTTCTCCCTTATTTATGCAATACAGTTATTTCACCACGATATTAGTCGAAAATGTCAAT
>NW_016978633.1:0-359 GCF_001483705.2 Eufriesea mexicana | reverse complement strand
TCGACTAATATCGTGGTGAGCTAACTTCCTGGCTTAAGTAAGGAGGAAAGATGCTTTTTGAGTGCTATAGCCATCGCAATGATATAGACTGTGGCTGGAAAAAACAATTTTGTTGACATTTTCGACTAATAACTTTGTGAGCTAACTTCCTTGCATAGGTAAGGAGGAAAGATCTTTTTCGCGTGCTATAGCTATCGCAATGCTATGGAATCTGGCTGGCAAATTCAATTTTATTGACATTTTCGACTAATATCGGTGTGAGCTTACTTTCTTTCATAAATAAGGAGGAAAGATTCTATGCTCGTGCTATAGGCATCGCAAAGCGATAGAATCTTCCTGGAAAATAGAATTTTATTGAC
>NW_016978632.1:0-603 GCF_001483705.2 Eufriesea mexicana | reverse complement strand
TATTGACTTTTTCGACTAATATCGTGGTGAGTTTACTTTCTTGCATAAATAAGGAGGAATGATCCTTTTGTCCTGCTATAGCCATTGCAATGCTGCAGAATTGGGCTGGAATGTACAATTTTATTCACATTCTCGACGAATATCGTGGAGAGCTAGCTTCCTTGCATAAGTATGGTGGAAAGATCCTTTTGGCGAGCTATAGCCATTGCAATGCTGCAGAATCTGGCTTGAAAGTTCAATTATATTGATATTTTCGACTAATATCGCGGTGAGCCGACTTCGTTGCATAAATAAGAACGGAAGATCATTTTGGCCTGCTATAGCCATTGCAATGCTGCAGAATCTGGCTTGAAAGTTCAATTATATTGATATTTTCGACTAATATCGCGGTGAGCCGACTTCGTTGCATAAATAAGAACGGAAGATCATTTTGGCCTGCTATAGCCATTGCAATGCTGCAGAATCTGGCTTGAAAGTTCAATTATATTGATATTTTCGACTAATATCGCGGTGAGCCGACTTCGTTGCATAAATAAGAACGGAAGATCATTTTGGCCTGCTATAGCCATTGCAATGCTGCAGAATCGGGCTGGAAAGTTCAAT
>NW_016978631.1:0-3627 GCF_001483705.2 Eufriesea mexicana | reverse complement strand
TAAGTAAGACTTTCGTGCTGTACACTGCAAAGAGGTGGGTTTCTTGCGCACTACTGTGCTCCAGCACATTCTGCTCGTCTCTGTGGAGGCGAGCAACAGTCGTGGCACGTTATGTTGATTTAGGCTACGTTTAACTATGTTTGGTTAGGCCATGTTTGGAGAGGATGTCTCCGACTTTCGTTCTATAGACTACTATGCGACGGTTCCCAGTGATCTACTGAGCTGTACTGTGTTCTGCTTGTGTCTGTGGAGTCCAACAGCAGTGGTCGCAGCAAGCTCTGCTCAGTTACACTACTTCTGGTTAGGTTAGGTTAGGTGAGGTTATGTTAGTATATCTTCGGTTTTTGCGCTATTCACTGCAAGGCGGAGGACTTCTGCGATCTACTGTACTCTAGTACACTATACCTGTGTCTGTGGAGGCCACCAATAGTAGTCTCGTCATGTTGGGTTGAGCTATACTAGGTTTGTGTATGACACGATTGGCAAAGTTCGGATGGGCTACTATGACCATTGTGCCTTACACTGCTATTCCATGAGCTTCTCTAATCTGCTGCACTCTTCTACATTCTGCTTGGCCCTGGGGAGGCGAGGATCAGTGGTCCCTGCATGTTAGTTTGAGCTGTGCTATGTTTTGCTAGGTTGGGTTAGGTTAGGTCAGCTTAGGTTACGTTGCCTACGGCTTTTGTGCTATTCACTGCAGTGCGGAGGATTGCTGCACGCTGGTGTGCCCTAGTACATTATGCTGGCATTTGTGCAGGCCAGCAATAGTGGTCTCCTCAAATTAGGTTGAGATAGGCTGCCTTTGGATGTACTACGTTTGGCTCGGTCAGGATAGGCTACTATGACTTTTGTGCCCTTCACTGCTCTTCAGTAGATTTCTGCGCTATAATGTGCACTAGTATGTCCTGCTTGGCTCTGGGGAGGCCATGAACAGCTGTCGCGAAACGTTATGTGGTGTTGGATTACGTGTCGATATGTTAGGTGAGGCCAAGTTCTGTCAGGATACGTTTTACTTTCGTGCTATACACTGCAATGCGGCGGATTTCTGCGCTCATATGTTCTCTAATATCTTCTGCTTGGGTATGTGGAGGCGAGCAATAGTAGTCTCTGCACGTTAGGTTGTGTTTGTTTACTTTCGGATATGTTAGGTTGGCTTAAGCTAGACCAGGTTAACCTAGGCTTTCGTGCTGTACACTGCTATTCGGTGTACTCCTGCGCTGTGCTGTGCTTCATTACATTATACTTGGCCCTGGGAATGCCAGTAATATTGGTCCCGGCACGTTACGCTGAGTTAGGTTACGTTTGGTAAGCTTAGGTTGTGTTAATTTCGGTAAGGGTAACATTGACTTTCGTGTTATACAATGTTCTTCTGTGGCCGTCTGCGCTCGACTGGGCTCTACCACATTCCGCTTGGCCCTGGGGAAGCCAACAATAGTGGGCGCGGCTCGTTATGTTGGGGTAGGCTACGTTTGGTTATCTTATGTTAACGTCGGTCTGTTCTGGGTATATATGACTTTTGCGATGAACACTGCGTTTCTATGTACTTCCGCGACTTACTGCCCTTTAGCAAGCTCTGTTTGACTCTGAGGAGGCCAGCAATAGTTGTCGGGGTACGTTAGGTTGAGATATGTTGCGTTCGGTTGTGATAAGTTTGTATTTATTGGGATAGGATGGCATTGACTTTTGTGCTGTACACTGCTATTCGTTGGACTTCTGCGCTCCATTGTGCTCGAGTACGTTCTGCTCGGGTCTGGGATGGCCAGCAATAGTGTTTTCTGCACGTCAGTTTCGGATACGTTACGTTTGGTGGGGTTAGGATAGGCCACTTTACCTTTTGTGCTTTACACTGCTATTTTGGGATTTCTAGGATCTACTGTGATCCACCACATTCTGCTTTGCTGTGGGGTGGCCATGAGCAGTGGTCGCTGCACGTCATGATGTGTGATGCTACGTTTGGTTAGGTTACATTAGTTGAGGCTGGGTTAGGATACCTTCGACTCTTGTGCTATTCACTACAATGCGGTGTATTTCAGCGCACAACTGCCCCCTAGTAGATTGGGATTGCCTCTGTGGAGGCCAGCAATTGTAGCCTCGTCCTGTTAGGTTGAGTTTGGTCACGTTTGGTTATCTTACGTTTCGCTATGTTAGGATAGGCTACTTTGACCTGTGTGCTTTACAATGCTTTTCCGCGGTCTTCTGTTATCTAAGGTGCTATATTACATTTTGCTTTGCTCCGGAGAGGCCAGGTGCAATGGTCTCGGCACGTCATGTCGGGTTATGCTCCGCTCGGTTGGGCTAGATTAGGTCTGGTTAGGTTAGGGTATCCACGGCTTCTGTGCCATTCACTGCAGTGCTGTGGATTTCTGCGCTCTAGTGTGCTGTAGCACATTCTGCTTGTCTCTGTCGAGGCCAGCAGTAGTGGTCTCCTAGTTTCAGGTTGAGTTAGACTACGTTTGTGTGTGTCACGTTTTGCTGGGTTAGGATATGCTACTTTGACCTTTGTGCTGCACACTTCTATTCCGTTGATTTCTGCGCTCTAATGTGCTCTAATGTGCTCTGCTTCACTCTGGTGTGGCCAGTAATAGTGTTCTCGGCACGTTAAGTTTAGTTAGTTTGCGTTCCGTCAGGATAGGTTGAGAAGGATCGGCTAGGGCCTCTCTGCCTTTTGTGCTATGCACTGCTATTTGGCGGATTTCTGCGCTCTAGATTGCTGCACATTCCCTTCTCGGCTCTAGTTGTGCGAACAATAGTGGTCGCTGCACGCAAGTTTGAGTTATGTAACGATCGGTTATGTTAGGTTGGGCTACGTTGCCCGCAGGGCGCCGCGCGCTCAGCCGGGTATGTTAACGCGTTAGACCTTCGCCCTTGCGAGCGACCCTGTTCCTACGGCTGGGGAGACCGTCTCTCTCTCCCGCTGTAAACTAGGTCAGTGTGATAGCGGGCAGGCGTGTGGGGGCCCGTCTGTTTGAGAGACGGTGGTCTGGGCGCTAGTCTCCGTGCGATATTCGCGCGTTGTTCGCAGGGTATGTGAGTGCTGCGGTGCGGTGTTATGCGTTGTGTGTGTGCCTGTAAACGACCCGTCTTGCGCGCATGGACATGGATGTCTCGGGTGCGGCTTCCCGTCTCGCAGGGAGTGAGCTATGGTTCCGTCGCGGGGGCGGCCTGGCCATTGCGTCTCCTCGAAGTCCAGGGCGCCAGGATATGCGAAGGGCTGGCCATCGTGGGTGTCTTAGTGGGCAAAGATCCCACATAAACCCTGCCCGCCCCTAGGGTGCCAGGTATATTTGAAAGACTTCCCCCACGTGAGAGAAAAGAATGTTAGGCCACGTTTGGTTCGTAAAGCTTATATTTTAGCGCTACACACTTATGCTCGGTGTATTTCTATGATCAACTCTGCTCTACAACATACTGCTTGGCTCTGGGGAGGCTCGTGAGCAGTAGTCGAGCACTTTGCGTTGAGCTATGCTACGCTTGGTTCGGTTAGGTAGGGTCAGGTTGTGCTAGGATACCTTCGGCTTTTGTGCTGTTCACTTCAATGCGGTTGATGTCTGCGCACCACTGTGGTCTAGGGCATTCTTCGTGCCTCTCTGTGGGCCAGGAATAGTGGTCTCGTCATGTTTGTTTGGA
>NW_016978630.1:0-547 GCF_001483705.2 Eufriesea mexicana | reverse complement strand
GACTTTTGTGCTGTACCCCCCTATTCGGAGGATTTGTGCGCTCCAAATAGCTCTAGGATGCTCCGCTCGTGTCTGGGGAGGAATTAATTGCATTCTCGTCACGTTCTTTTGAGTAGGGCTACGTTCGGTTACTTTGGGTTGTGACTCGTTGTGTTCGGATATCCTTCACGTTTGTGCTATGCTGTGCAGTGCGGTGGATTACTGAATTCCGCTGTGCTCTAGTATATTCGGCTCGGCTATGGGGAGGCAAGCAATAGTGGCCACTGCGAGATAGATTGAGTTAGGCTATATTTGGTTGTGCTACGTTAGTTTGGGTTAGGTGTGAATGGATTTGACTTTCGTGGTGTACACAGGTTTTCGGTGGATTTCTACGCTCTACTGAGCTCTACCATATTCTGCTTGGCCGTGCTAAGCCCAGTAGGGCTACGTGACGAAACTAAACGTAACCTAACGAAAGCTAACGTGCTGAGGCCACTAATTCTGACCTCCCCAGCACCAACCAGAGCATACTACAGCAGCGTAGAGCGCAGAAATTCACCGAATGGCA
>NW_016978629.1:0-346 GCF_001483705.2 Eufriesea mexicana | reverse complement strand
CAAGAAAGTTTGCTCACCACGATATTAGTCGAAAATGTCAATAAAATTGAGTTTTCCAGTCAATCTTTATAGCTTTGCAATGGCTATAGCACGCCAAGAGATTCCTTCCTCTTTAGTTATGCAAGAAAGCAAGCACACCAGGATACTAGTCGAAAATGTTAATAAAATTGAAGTTTCAAGTCAGATTCAACAGCATTGCAATGGCTATAGCACGCCAATAGAGACTTTCCTCCGTATTTATGCAAGAAAGCTAGCTCATGACAATATTGGACGAAAATGTCAATAAAATTGAATTTTCCAGCCAAATTCTACAGCATTGCTATGGCTATAGCACTCCAATAGAATC
>NW_016978628.1:2067-2382 GCF_001483705.2 Eufriesea mexicana | reverse complement strand
AAGTATATTTCCTCCTTATTTATGCAAGAAAGGCAGCGCACCAGAATATTATTCGAAAATGTCAATAGAATTGAATTTTTCGGCCAGATTCTACAGCATTGCAATGGTTATAGCTTGCCAAAATAATCTTTCCTCCTTCTTTAAGCAAGAAAGTTAGCTCACCACGATATTAGTCGAAAATGTGAATAAAATTGAAATTTCCATCCAGATTCGACGGCATTGCAATGTCTATAGCACGCCAAAATCATCAACCCTGCTTATTTAGGCAAGAAAGATAGCTCACCACGATAATAGTCGAAACTGTCAATAATATTG
>NW_016978628.1:742-1991 GCF_001483705.2 Eufriesea mexicana | reverse complement strand
AGAAAGGCAGCTCACCACAATATTAGTGGATGGTGTCAATAAAATTGAATTCTCCAGCCAGATTCTACAGCACTTGAGCGGCTATAGCACGCCAATAGAATCTTTCCTCCTTATTTATGCATGATAGCTAGCTCTCCACGTTATTAGTCAAAAATGTCAATAAAATCGAGTTTTCCAGCCAGATTCTACTGCATTGCAATGGCTATAGCACTCCAGAAGGATCCCCCTTACTTAGGGAAGGAAGTTAGCTCTCCACGAAATTAGTCGAAAATGTGAATAAAATTTTATTTTCCACGAAAATTCAATTGCAATTGCAATGCCTATAGCACGCCAATAGAATTATTCCTCCTTACCTATGCAAGGAAGTTAGCGCACCACGAACTTAGTCGAAAATGTCAATAAAATTGAATTTTCCAGGAAGATTCTATTGTAATGCAATGCCTATAGCGCGGCAATAGAATCTATCCGACTTATATATGTGAGAATGTTATCTCACCACGATATTAGCCGAAAATGTCAATAAAATTGAATTTTCCAACCACACTCTATATCATTGCAATGTCTACAGCACCCCAATAGAATCTACCCTGCTTGTTTAGGCAAGAAAGATAGTTCACTACAATAATAGTCGAAAATGTCAATAAAATTGAATTTTCCAGCCAGATTCTACGACATTGCAATCTCAATAGCACTCCAAACGGATCTTTCCTCCTTACTTATGTAAGGAAGATATCTCACCATGAAATTGGTCGAAAATATCAATAAAATTGAACTTTCCAGCCAGAATCTATAGTACTGAAATGGCAATAGCAAGCCAATAGAATCTTTCCTCCTTATTTAAGTAAGATAGTTAGCTATTCACGATATTAGTCAAAAATGTCAATAAAATCGAGTTTTCCATCCAGATTCTACTACATTGCAATGTCTATAGCACGCCAATATCATCTACCCTGCTTATATAGGCAAGAAAGATAGCTCACCTCGATAATAGTCGAAACTGTCAATAATATTGAGCTTTCCAGCCAGAATCTATACTATTGAAATGGCTATAGCACGCCAATAGAATATTTCCACCTTATTTATGCAAGAAAGGCTGCTCACCACAATATTAGTGGAATATGTCAATAAAATTGAATTCTCCAGCTAGATTCTACAGCACTTGAGCGGCTATAGCACACCAATAGAATCTTTCCTCCTTATTTATGCAAGAAAGTTAGCTCACCACGATATTGGTCGAAACTATCAATAA
>NW_016978628.1:410-650 GCF_001483705.2 Eufriesea mexicana | reverse complement strand
TATTAGTCAAAAATGTGAATAAAATCGAGTTTTCCAGCCAGATTCTACTGCATTGCAATGGCTATAGCACTCCAGAAGGATCCCCCTCACTTAGGGAAGGAAGCTAGCTCACCACGATATGAGTAGAAAATGACAAAAAAATTGAATTTTCCAGGACGATTCTATAGCATTGCAATGGATATAGCTTGCCAATATAATCTTACCTCCTTGTTTATGCATGAAAGTTAGCTCACTACGATA
>NW_016978628.1:0-253 GCF_001483705.2 Eufriesea mexicana | reverse complement strand
ATAAAATTGAATTTTCCTGTAAGATTCTATTGCATTGCAATGCCTATAGCACGCCAAAAGAATCTATCCTACTTATATATGCGAGAATGTTGTCTCACCACGATATTAGCCGAAAATATCAATAAAATTTAATTTTCCATCCACACACTATATCATTGCAATGTCTACAGCACATCAATAGAATCTACCCTGCTTATATAGGCAAGGAAGATATCTCACCACGATAATAGTCGAAAATGTCAATAAAATTGAA
>NW_016978627.1:0-458 GCF_001483705.2 Eufriesea mexicana | reverse complement strand
AGGTTGGGCTAGGCTGTGCTTGGTTAGGACTGCTTTAACTTTCATGCCGTAAACTGCTCTTCGGCGGATTTCTGCCATCTACTGTGCTCTGGTATGCGCTGCATGCATATGGCGGGGGGGGGAGGCGTACGGAAGCAGCGGTTTCCGCACGTTAGGTTTAGCTAGGATATGTTTGGCTATGTTCCGCTGGTTTGGGTTAGGGCTAGGCAGCTTTGGCTTTACTGGTATGCATTGCGAATCTATAGATTTCTGCGTACTACTCTCCACTAATGTGCTCTGATTGGCTCTGGGGAGGCCAGCGGTAGTGGTCGCGGCACTTTAGATTGTGTCTTGTTAGGTTTGAATATGTTGCGATTGGTTATGCCAGGAGAGGGTAGCCCTGACTTTAGTGCTGTAGTCCGCTATTAGGTGGATTCTTGGGCCATACAGTGCTCTAACGGTTTCAGCTTGGCTCCGCG
>NW_016978626.1:0-1140 GCF_001483705.2 Eufriesea mexicana | reverse complement strand
TTTGGCTACGTTAGAATTGGATACTCCTACTTTTGTGCTGCTGACAGCACAACGGTGGATTCCTGCGCTCTAATGTGCCCTAATATGCTCTACTTGGCTCTATTGTGGACAGCAATATTGGTCTCGTCACGTCATGCTTTGTTACACTACGTTTGGATAAGTTAGGTGTTGTCAGGTTAGGTCAGTGTATGTCTGACTTTGTGGTATGCACTGTAATGGCGTTGATTCCTGCGCTCTGCTATGCTCTAGCATTTTCTGCCTAGCTCTTGCGCAGCCAGCCATAGTGATCCCGGAGCGTTACGTTTCGTCTGGCAACGTTTGTATATGAGAAGTTTGGTCGTGCTTGAAGAGCATAGCTTAGAATCTTGTGTCATTCACTCCTATTCGGTGGATATCTGCGCTCTACTGCGCTCTAATATGTTCAACTTGGCCTTGGGGTGGCCAATAGTAGTGGTCTCGTCACGTTGGGTTTAGTTATGCTACGTTCGGTTAAGTTGCGCTTGGTTAGGTTAAGAGAGGGTCGATTGGACTTTTGCGCTACATACTGCAATGCCATGGATTTCTGCGTTCTGCGCCCATCTGCAGAGCAGAATATACTGCTCTGGTATATTCCGCTTGGCTCTCTGGAAGCCAGCAATAGAGGTCTCGGCACGTTTGGTCGAGCTATGCTACGTTCGGTTTTGTTACGTTTTGTGATGGTAGGAGAGGATGTTTCAGGTCTTTGTGCTATAAACTGGTATCCGCGGGTGTCTGCGCTCTCGTATATACCAATATCTTCTGTTTGGATCTGGGGTGGCTATCAATAGTAGTCTCTGCACGTTAGGTTGTGTTTTGTTACCTTTGGTTACGTTAGGTTTGGTCACGCACGGTCAGGTTGAGCTAGACTTTCGTGCGATACACTGATGTTCAGAGGATGTCTGCGATCTACTGTGCCCTTATTTATTCTGCTTAGCCGTGGGAGCGCCAGGAACGTTCGTCTCGGCACGTTAGGCTGGGTTATGTTACGTATGGTTAGTTCAGGTTAGGATGAGTTCGGTAGCGGTAGCTATGACTCTCGTGCTATACACTCTTTTCGGCGGATTTCTGCGCTCGTCTGCGCTCTACTATATTATTCTTGGCTCTGGGGAGCGCAGCAATAGT
>NW_016978625.1:0-562 GCF_001483705.2 Eufriesea mexicana | reverse complement strand
TTACCTTTGGATAGGTAAGGTAATGTCGGGTTATGTCAGGATATGTTTGACTTTAGTGCTATGTACTAAAATGCGGTGGATTTTCGAGTTCTGCTGTGCTTTAGTATATTCTGCTCGGCTCTGCGTATGGCAGCAATAGCGGTCTCGGCACGGTAGGTTGAGTTGTTTTGCTATGTACCGTTGGTTTGGGTTAGGTATTTGATGCTTTGACTTTTCTGATATACACTGCGATTCTATGTATTTGTGAGTTCTACTCTCCACTAATGCGTTCTGTTCGGCTCAGGGGAGGGCGGCAATAGCGGTCTCCGCACTTTAGTCTCTGTTAGTCTGCGATTGGCTATTTCCTGTTCGTCTTTGTTACGATTCGGTTGCTTAGAACTTTCTGATATAAATTTCGTTTATACGGATTACTACGTTCTTCTCTCCACTAATGCGGTCTGCTTGGCTCTGGGGAGGCCAGCTGTAGTCGTCACGGAACTTATGGCTTAGTTAGGTTACATTTGGTTATGTTACGATTGGTTAGGTTTGGAGAGGATAGATTTATCTATAGTGTTATAGTCTG
>NW_016978624.1:0-573 GCF_001483705.2 Eufriesea mexicana | reverse complement strand
TTGCCAGAGAATAGGGCTATTCAAGATATATAATCTGGTATAGCTTGGTAAATACATTGACTAGCGCCTTCAATCCAATGGCAAGTACAGCCATCTGCTTGCCAGAGAATAGATATATTCATAATCTATAACCTGTTATAGCTTGCTGAATTGATCGCCTAACGCCTTCAATCCAATGGCAAGTACAGCCATTGTCTTGCCAGAGAAAAGGTTTATTCAACATATATTATCTGTTATAGCTTGGTTAATAGGTCGCCTAGCGTCTTCAACCAATGGCAAGGGCAGCCATCTACTTGCCAGAGAATAGGCTTTTTAAAATCTATATCCTGTTATAGCTTGGTGAGTTTATCGCCTAACGCCTTCAATCTAATGGCAAGTACATCCACCTTCTTGCCAGGGAATAAGTCTATTCAAAATCTATAATCTGTTACGGCTTGGTGAATAGATCGCCAAACGCCTTCAATCCAATGGCATCTACGGCCATCTACTTGCCTGACAATAGGTCTACTCGAAATCTATAATCAGTTATAGCTTGGTGAATAGATCGCCCAACGCCATCAATCCAATGGCAGG
>NW_016978623.1:0-501 GCF_001483705.2 Eufriesea mexicana | reverse complement strand
CACGATATTAGTCGAAAATGTCCATAAATTAGCATTTTCCAAACACATTCCATATCAACGCAATGGCTATAGCACGCCAAATGAATCTTTCCTTCTTATTTATTCAAGTAAGTTAGCTCACCACGATATAAGTCGAAAATGTCAATAAAGTTGAATTTTCCAGGATGATTCTATAGCGTTGCAATGTTAATAGCACGCCGATAGGATCTTTACTCCTTATTTATACAAGAAAGATAGCTCACCACGATATTACTCGAAAATGTCAATAAAATTGAATTTACCAGCTAGATTCTGTAGCATTGCAATGCCTATAGCACTCCAAATGAATCCATCCTCCTTATTTATGAAAGAAAGATTGCTCTCCATGGTATTAGTCGAAAATGTCAATAAATTTGAATTTTCCAACCGCATTCTATATCATTGCATTGGCTATAGCACGCCAATAGTACCTTTCCCACTTACTTGCGCAAGGAAGCCAGCTCACCACGATATTAGCCGAAA
>NW_016978622.1:0-1373 GCF_001483705.2 Eufriesea mexicana | reverse complement strand
CAGTCCAAATTGAGAAAAAATAAGCAGAATAATTAAAGAAAATTCTATTCTATCGAGATAGATTAGGAAAACTGCACAGGTAAACCAAATTCGGAAGATATAAGGGGATAAACACAAACTGCGTATCACCGTCGACACCACCTGTCACTTTCGGTACTATTTTAAGCAAACGAGCAGTCCAAATTGAAAAAAAATAAGCAGAATAATTAAAGAAAATTCTATTCTATCGAGATAGATAGGGAAAACTGCACAGGTAAATCAAATTCGGAAGATATAAAGGGGGGAAACACAAACTGCGTATCACCGTAGGCACCACCTGTTACTTTCGGCGCTATTTTAAGCAAACGAGCGGTCCAGATTGAGAAAGGATAAGCAGAGTAATTAAAGAAAATTCTATTCTATCGAGATAGATAGGGAAAACTGCACAGGTAAATCAAATTCGGAAGATATAAAGGGGGGAAACACAAACTGCGTATCACCGTAGGCACCACCTGTTACTTTCGGCGCTATTTTAAGCAAACGAGCGGTCCAGATTGAGAAAGGATAAGCAGAGTAATTAAAGAAAATTCTATTCTATCGAGATAGGTTGGAAAAACTGCACAGGTAAACCAAATGCGGAAGATATGAGGGGGAAACACACACTGCGTATTACCGTCGGCACCACCTGTCACTTTCGGCACTATTATAAGCAAACGTGCAGTCCATATTGAGAAAAGATAATCAGAATAATTGAAGATAATTCTATTCTATCGAAATATTTACAGAATGCCGCACAAGGAATCCAAATTTGGGAAATATAAGGTGGGAGACACAAATTGAGTATTTCCGTCGGCCCCACTTGTCATCTTCCACGTTCCTTTCGACGGACATTCGAAATTGAGAAGACGTAGGCAAAATAATTCTATCGAGCCAGACTCAAGAAACGCCACCAAGGATCGAAATATCGAAGATATGTGGGAATATACTTTATCTACCTGACATCGGTTTGCGATTTCGTACAATCACTACTTCAACGTCGTACCCTCTAAATTGTGTAGAAGTTGACGGAGCAATGGAAAAAATGTTCTACCCGACGTAATGTGTGCTATGTATCGCAATGAGCAATAGAAGTATATGGTCTACATGCGTAACTGCTTATCTACTCTGTAACATCATACGATATGCATTCCTGTCACTTTATGGCTAACCTGGCGTTTGAAAGCGGGAGAAAAATTGGCTGGACAATATAGGAACAATATAGAGAATAATATAGAATCTTTCTTTTGGAAGCAATGTGAGCCTAAATATCGACACTGACAATCGAAATTCGAAAGATGTAATCGAAGGAAATGCAATAACCTTGTATCTTTACGCGATTTGCACTTTCACCATTT
>NW_016978621.1:0-540 GCF_001483705.2 Eufriesea mexicana | reverse complement strand
CTTGCCTCCCCAAAGCCACACAGAATATACACAATATAGTACAAAGGTCAAATCTATCATAGCTTAACCTAACCAAACGTAACTTAACTCAAGCTAACGTGCCTAGACCGTTGATGCTGACGTCCACAGAGCCAAGCAGAATATACTAGAGCGCAGTAAAGCTCGTAAATCCACCGAATACCAGTGATACACAAGTCAAAGCTGTCGCCTCCTAACATAACTAAGCGGAACGTAGCCTAACACAACGTAACACGGCGAGATCTCCATTGCTGACCACCACAGAGACAAGGAGAATGAACTATAGCACAGTGGGACGCAAAAGCCCACCGCAATGCAGTGAGTAACGCAAGAGCCGTAGATATCCTAAGCGAACCTGACCTAACCAAACCTAACCTTACGTAGCAATGCTCCAAATGGCATGCAGCGAACAGTGCTACCAGACGCCACATAGAAAAGCAGAATGTAGTAGAGCACAGAAGATCACAGAAATCCACCGAATAACAATGTATAGCACGAAAGTCAAGGAAATTCTAACCTAAC
>NW_016978620.1:0-793 GCF_001483705.2 Eufriesea mexicana | reverse complement strand
CGTAAATGTGAATAAAATTTAATTTTCCTGCATGATTCTATAGCATTGCCATGGCTATAGCGCGCCAATAGTATCTTTCCTCCTTATTTAAACAAGAAAGTTGAAAGTTTGCTCAACACGATATTATGCGAAAATGTCAATAAAATTGGATTTTCCAGTCAGATTGTATTGCGCTACAATGGCCATAGCACGCCAAAAGAATCTTTCCTCCATATTTATGCAAGGAGGTTTGCTCACCGCGATATTAGCCGAAAATGTCAATAAAATTTAATTTTCCAGCCAGATTCTGCGGCACTGCAATGGAAATAGCACGGCAATAGCGTCCTTCCTCCTTATTTATGCAAGAATGTTAGCTCTCCCCGATATTAGTCGAATCTGTCTATATAATTATTTTTTCCAGCCAGACACTATAGCACTGCAATCGCTACAGCACGCCAATAGAATCTTTGCTCCTTATTTATGCAAAAAAGTTAGCTCACTCCGATATTTCACGACAATGTCAAAAAAATTGAATATTCCAGCCAGATTCTATAGCATTGCAACGGCTATAGCACGTCAATAGTATCTTTCCTCCTTATTTATGCAAGAAAGATTGCTGACCCCGATATTAGTCGAACTTGTCAATATCATTATATTTTCTAGCCAGAGTCTGTTGCATTGCAATGGAAATTGCACGACAATAGAATCTTTCCTTCTTATTTATGCAAAAAAGTTAGCTCACCACGATATGAGACGAAAATGTCATTAAAATTTAATTTTCTAGCATGATTCTATAGCATTGCAACGGATATAG
>NW_016978618.1:0-1045 GCF_001483705.2 Eufriesea mexicana | reverse complement strand
AAACTTTCTTGCATCCATAAGGAGGAAAGACCTTAATGGCGTGCTACAGCCATGCTAATGCCATAGAATCTGCCTGGAAAGTTCAATTTTATTGACATGTTCTACTAGTATCATGGCGAACAAACTTTGTTTCATCCACAAGGAGGAAAGATCTTACTGGCGAGCTACAGCCATTCTAATGCTATAGAATCGGTCTGGAAATTTCAATTTTATTTACATTTTCGGATTATATCGTGGTGAGCAAACCGTCTCGCTTAAAAAAGGAGGAAATATAATATTGCCGTGCTATAGACATTGCTGTGCAATAGGGTCTGCCTGGAAAGTTCAATTTTGTCGACATTTTTGACTTATATCGTGGTGAACAAGCTGCCACGCATAAATAAGTAGGATAAATTCTATTGGCGTGTTATAGCCATTGCAATGCAAAAGAATCTGACTGGAAAGTTCAATTTTATATACAATTTCGACTAATATCGCTGAGAACAAACTTCCTCGCATAAGTAAGGCGGATAAATTCCATTGGCGTGATATAGACAATGCGCTGCTATAGAGTCTGTCGGGAAAGTTCAGTTTTGTTGACATTTTCGAATAATATCATGGTGAGCATCTTCCTCGCATAAGTAAGGCGGATAAACTCTAGTGGCGTGACATAGACATAGAATTGCTATAGAATCTGACTGGAAAGTTCAATTTTGTTGACATTTTCGAATAATATCTTGGTGAGCAAGCTTTTTCGCATGAATAAGTAGGAAACATACTATCGGCCAGCTATAACAATTTCAATGCAATATAATAGAGACTGACTGGATATACTAATTTCATTGACATTTCCGACTAATATCGTTCTGAGCAAGCTTTCTTGCATAAATAAGGAGGAAAGTTCCTTCTGGCGAGCTGTAGCAATTGCAATGCGATAGAATCTGAATGGAATGTTGAATTTTATGAACACTTCCGACTGATATCGCGGTGAACAAACTTCCTCGCATAAATAAGGAGGATATATTCTATTGGCGTGCTATAGCCATTGATATGCAATGGAGTCTGG
>NW_016978617.1:0-270 GCF_001483705.2 Eufriesea mexicana | reverse complement strand
GCTCACCACGATATTAGTCGAAAATGTCTATAAAATTGAAATTTCCATCCAGATACTATCGAATTGCAATGACCATAGCACGCCAATAGAGTCTTTCGTACATAAGCATCCAAGAAATTTAGCTCACCGCGATATTTGTCGAAAGTGTCAATTGAACTGGATTTTCCAGCCAGATGCTACAGAATTGCAATGGCCATGTCTGGCCATTAGTATCTTTCCTCCGTATTTATGCAAGAAAGTCACCTCACCACGATATTAGTCGAAAATATC
>NW_016978616.1:0-549 GCF_001483705.2 Eufriesea mexicana | reverse complement strand
GGGGAGACCAGAAACTGTATTGTCGGCACGATAGCTTGAGTTATGTTACGTCTGGTTAGGTTACGTTTTCTTGGGTTATGTTCGAATAGCATTGACTATCGTTGTGTAGACTGCTGTTCGGGGGGCTGCCGCGCTCTGTTCGGCTTTGCTATGGGGAGCCCTGAAATGGAGGTCTTGTCACTCAAGTTCGAGTTAAGTTACGCATGTCTTCGTTACGTTAGGTACAGGTTTGATTTGGATAGCATGGACTTTTGTGCAATACACGGCCATCCGGTCGATATCTCTGCACTGCGTTGCTCTACTAGAATCTCCTTGCCTCTGGGGAGGCCAGCAATAGAGTTCGTGGTACGTTCGGTTGAGGTAGGATGCGTTCGGTTAGGTTAGGCTATGATAAGTTTGGTTGGGATGACTTTAACTTTTGTGCTGTACACTGCTATATGGTTCACATCTGCGGCCTGCGTAGCTCCATTAGCGTCCGCTTGACTCCGGAGAGGCCATTAAGGGTGGTCGTTGCACGTTTGGTGGTGTTAGGTTATGTTTGGCTAGGAG
>NW_016978615.1:0-473 GCF_001483705.2 Eufriesea mexicana | reverse complement strand
CATCAGATCGTGGAAATCCCCCGAACAGCAGTGTATAGCACAAAAGTCAATGTTGCCTATCCTAACCTAGCCAAACTTAACACGCCCAAACGTAACATAGCTCGACCCAGCATATCGAGGCCACTATTGCTGGCCTCCACAAAGACAAGCAGAATGTACAAGTACACAGTAGAGCGCAGAAATCCACCGCATTTCAGTATATAAAACAAAAGTCTAACGTTTCCTAACCTAACCTGGCAGAACCTATGCTCCCCTGATGTAGTGTAACTAAACATAACGTTACGTGGCCGATATTGCTGGCCCTCCAGAGTCGAGCAGAACATATTAGGGTGCAGTAGAAAGCAGAATTCCACCGAAAAGCAGTGAATGGCACAAGAGCCATAGATATCCGAACCAAACCCAAGCTAACATAAACCAACCAAACGTAGGCTAATTCAAATTAACGTGTCTCAACCACACCTGCTGGCCTCCCA
>NW_016978614.1:0-541 GCF_001483705.2 Eufriesea mexicana | reverse complement strand
ATAGAATTGCAATGGCCATAGCTGACCAATAGAATCTTTCCTCCGCATTTATGCAAGAAAGTTGCCTCACCACGTTATTAGTCGAAAATGTCAATAAAATTGAATTTTCGATCCACATAATACAGAATTGGGATGGCTATAGCACGCCAATAGAATCTTTCGTCCATATTCAACCAAGAAAGTTAGCTCACCGCGATATTATTCGAAAATGTCAATAAAATTGAATTTTCCATTCCATCCAGATACTATAGAATTGCAACGGCTATAGCTGGCCAATAGAATCTTTCCTCCTTATCTATGCAAGAAGGTTGCCACACTACGATATTAGTCGAAATTGTTAATAAAATTGAATTTTCGAGCCAGATTCTATTGCACTGCAATCGGTTCAGCGTGCCAAGGGATTCTTTCCTCCTTATTTGTGAGTGGACGTCAGCTCACCACGATATTAGTCGAAAATGTCAATAAAGTTGAATTTTCAAGGCATATTGTATAGCATTGTAATGGCTATAGCACGGCAATAGTATCTTTCCTCCTTATTTAT
>NW_016978613.1:0-477 GCF_001483705.2 Eufriesea mexicana | reverse complement strand
GCTCAGAGCAAAGCAGGACATATTAGTGGGGTATAGAGCGCAGAAGTTCATTAAATGGCAGCGAATGGCACAAAAGACGAAGATATCCCAAACTAACATATCCCAAACTAACACAAACGAGCCTAACATACCCAAATGTAACGTAACAGAGTCTATCGCGCAGCAGCCATTACTTATGGCCTCCTCAGAGCGTAGCAGATTGTAATAGATCACTGTAGAGCGCAGAAATCCACCGAATAGAAGTGTATAGCACAAAAGTCAAAGATATCCTATCCAAACCAGTACTAGCCTAACGTGACCAAACGTAGAATAACTAAACCCAACGAGAAGAGACACATATTGCTGGCCTCCACTGAGCCAAGAAGAACATATGAGAGCAGAGTAGAGCGAAGATATTCACAGAACTGCAGTGTGTAGCACAAAAGTTAATGCTACTCTTTCCTAGCCTAACCAACCGTAACATATGCGAACGTAGCA
>NW_016978612.1:0-983 GCF_001483705.2 Eufriesea mexicana | reverse complement strand
TCTCCTGCTGGCCTCCCCAGAGTCAAGCAGAGTATGGTAGAGCAATGAAGATCGCAGAAATCTTCCGTATGGCAGTGTACAGCCCAAAAGTCAAAGTTATCCTATCCTAACGTAACCATACGTAACGTAACACAAACTAACCTGCCTAGAGAACCATTGTCGGCCTCTCCAGCGCCAAGCAGAACATGTTAGAGCAGAGTAGAGCGCTGTGATCACCCGAATAGCAGTTTGTAGCACAAAAGTTGAAGCTATACTATCCTTACCTAACCAAATGTAACATAAGCAAACGTAACGTAAACCAACCTGACGAGCCACGAAGGGTACTGCTGGCCTCGCGAGATCTAAGTAGAGCAGAGCAGAGCAATGTACAAAGCTGACATCGCCCGAATAGCGGACCACAGCAAAAAGGTAAGAAATATCCTAACCTACCCTGTCTTAACATAACTTAATGAAACGTAACAAATCCTAACCTAACGTGCCTAGCCCACAATAGCTCTCCTCCCAACCGGCAAGCAGGCAATATTACAGGGGCGTACAGCTCAGAGGTGCATATGGCAGCAGGGCACCGCACGAAAGTCAAAGATATCATAACCAAACCCATACAAACCTAACCTAACCAAGCGTAATATAAGCCATCCTAACGCGATGCAGTCACTGTTTAAAGTACTCCCAGATGGTAGCTGGGAATGTTAGATCACATTAGAGCGCACAAATCCATCGAATTGCAGTGTATAGCACAAAAGTCATAGCTACCGTGTCCAAACGTAACCATACGTAAAAAAACCAAACGCAACATATCTCGGGCTAACGTTCCGAGGCCATTACACCTGACATGCTCATAGCTGAGCAGGATATACTAGAGCACAGCGGAGCGCAGAAGTCCAACGAATAGCAGTGTATAGCAGAAGAGTCAATGCCAACCGAACCAAACTTAACAAAACCTGGCCTAACCGAACGTAACCTAGCTAGACCAAATGTGCCAC
>NW_016978611.1:0-582 GCF_001483705.2 Eufriesea mexicana | reverse complement strand
GCATAAATAAGGAGGAAAGATTCTATTGGCGTGCTATAGGCATTGCAATGCTATAGAATCGTCTTGGAAATTTCAATTTTATTGACATTTTCGACTAGTATTGTGGTGAGCTAACTTTCTTCCATAAATAAGGCGGAAAGATTCTTTAAAGATTCCATTGACGTGCTGTAGCCATTGCATTGCTACAGGATATGGCTGGAAAATACAATTTTATTGACATTTTCGACTTATATTGTCGTGAGCTAACTTCCTTGCATACGTAAGGAGGAACGATCCTATTGGCGTACTATAGCTACTGCAATGCTATATAGTCTTGCTGGAAAATTCAATTTTATTGACATTTTCGACTAATATCGTGGTGAGCCAACTTCCTTGCATAAGTAGGGAGGAATGATCCTTATGGCGTGCTGCAGCCATTGCAATGCTGTAGAATCTGGCCGGAAAAATCAATTTTATTGACATTTTCGTCTAATATCGTGGTGGGCTAGCTTTCTCCAATAAATAAGGCGGAAAGATTCAATTGGCGTGCTATTGCCATTGCAATGCTATAAAATCTGGATGGAAAATTCAATTTTATTGCAT
>NW_016978610.1:0-562 GCF_001483705.2 Eufriesea mexicana | reverse complement strand
ATCAGTGGTGAGTGGAGCGCAGAAATCCATAGAATAGCGGTGTAAAGCAGAAAAGTCAAAGATTTCCAAACCAGACACAAGCAAACATATTCAAACCCCTCATAGCAAGCTAAACATAACGTACCGCATACATAAATGCTGGCCTCCACAGGGTCAAGGGGATTGGAGTAGAGCGCAGTAGAGGGCAGGAATCCACCGAATAACAGTGTATAGCACGAAAGTCAAATCGAATCAAACCAGACATAGGCAAACGTAGCCTAACCAAACGTGACCTAACGCAGAATAGCATGCGGCGACCACTACCGCTGGACTCTCGATGATCGGACAGGGTATAGTAGAGCAACGCAGTGCACAGTAATCCACCGAACATCCGTTTATAGCACAAGAGTCAAAGCTATCCCGTCCTAACCTAACCAAACGCAACACAACCAAGCGCAAATTATCGTAGACCAACGTGCCGAGACAAATACTGCTGGCCTCCCCAGGGCCATGCAGAAACTATTCGAGGAGAGAAGGGCGTAGGAATACTTAGAATCGCATTGTATGGCAGGAAAATCAATGG
>NW_016978609.1:0-385 GCF_001483705.2 Eufriesea mexicana | reverse complement strand
TGCAGAGGATTTCTGCCCTCTACAGTGCTCTACTATCACCTACATTGCCCTAGGGCGTCCATCTATAGACGTCGCGGAACGTTCTGTTGAGTTATGCTACGTTTCTTTGGGTTACGTTTGCCTGGGTTGGTTTCGGATTGCCTTGGCATTTCCGCTATACAATGCTATTCTATGGATTTCTGCGCTATACTCTCCTATAATATGTTCTGATTAGCTATGCGGAATCGAGCAATGCTGATCGTTGAATGTTAGGTTGAATCAGTATATGCTCCGTTTTGTTAGGATAGGGCAGATTCGGTTAGGATATCATTGACTTTTGTGCAATACACTGCAATGCGGCGGGCTCCTGCGCCCTACTGTGCACTATTATATTCTGCTTGTCTCT
>NW_016978608.1:0-285 GCF_001483705.2 Eufriesea mexicana | reverse complement strand
GGTCTATTCAAAGTCTATAACCTGTTATGGCTTGGTGAATAGAACGCCTAACGCCTTCAATCCGATGGCAAGTACTGCCATCTACTTGCCAGGGAATAGGACAATTCAAGGTCTATAATCTGTTATAGCTTGGTGAATAGAGCGCCTAACGCCTTCAATCCAATGGCAAGTATATCCATCTACTTGCCAGAGAGCAGGTCTATTCAAAATCTATGACTTCTATAGCTTGGTGAATAGCTCTCCTATCGCCTCCAATCCAATGGCAAGTACAGCCATCTTCTTGCC
>NW_016978607.1:0-257 GCF_001483705.2 Eufriesea mexicana | reverse complement strand
TCACCACGATATTAGTCGAAAATGGCAATAAAAAGGTATTTTCCATCCAGATTCTATAGCATTACAATGGCTATAGCTCGCTAATAGAATATTTCATTATTATTTATGCAAGACTGTAATTTCACCACGATATTAGTCCAAGATGTCAATGAAAATGTATTCTCCCGCCAGATCCTATAGGATTGCAATGGCTGTAGCACGCCACTAGAGTCTCTCCTCCTTATTTATGCAAGAAAGTTAGCCCACCACGATATTAG
>NW_016978606.1:0-563 GCF_001483705.2 Eufriesea mexicana | reverse complement strand
GTTAGGTTCAGATACCTTTGACATTCGTGATATGCAATGACATTCTATGGACGTCAGTGCTCTTTTCTCCTCTAATATACACTGGTTGGCGACGGCTCCAGCAACAGTTGTCTCGGCCCGATAGGTCGAGGCGGGATACGTTTGGTTAGGTTGTGTTAGCTTTGGTAAGGTGTGGATGGCATCGACTTTTCTGCCGGAAACTGCGATTCTTGGGATTTCTGCGACCGACACTCATCTATTATGCTGTGCTTGGCTCTGTGGAGGGCAGGAATACTGGTCGCTGCACGTTAGCTTGGGATCGGTTACGTTTGGTTAGGTTAGGTTTGGTTGGGTTTGGTTAGGTTCGCATTGATATGTGTGCTCTACATCAATATCCTATGCAATTCTGTGCTCAACTGCGCTCTATCATGTCCTGCTTGTCTCTAGGGAAGCCAGCAATAGTGTTCGCGGCACGTTAGGTTTAGTTATACAACGTTTGGTTAGGTCAGGTTTAGTCTGCTTAGGTCAAGATATCTTTGACTTTTGGCTCTACATCGCTACTTGGTGGCTTTGTTCGCTGTACT
>NW_016978605.1:336-633 GCF_001483705.2 Eufriesea mexicana | reverse complement strand
CATGCGGAAAGTATGAGGGCACTGGTTAGGGCAGAAATCCATAGCATTGTATATAACACAGAAATCGAGGATGTCCTAACATAACCTGGCCTAGCCCAACCCAACAAAACGTAGCCTGACTCCACCTATCATGCCGAGACCACTCTTGTTGGCTTTCCCGTAGCCAAGCGGAACATACCAGGGCGCAGTAGAGCGCAGAAGTGCACCAAACAGCAGAGTGTAGCAAAGAAGTCAAAGCTCCACTTTCCTAACATAACAATTCGAAGCATAGCTGAACGTAACCTAACTAAACCAAAC
>NW_016978605.1:0-313 GCF_001483705.2 Eufriesea mexicana | reverse complement strand
AACATATTAGAGGACAGCAGTGCGCAGGAATCCATTGAACCGCAGTGTATGAATGAAAAGGCTAAGCTGTCCGAACCTGAACCAAACAAATGTAACCTAGCCAAACGCAGACATACCTAACATAACGTGCCGAGACCACCATTCCGGTCCTCCCCAAAGCCGAGAGGAACGCACTAGGGCACAGTACAGCTCGAAGTTCCACCGAATAGCGGCGCATAGAACAAAAGTCAATTCTATCCCATCCTAATCAAACCAAACGTAACGAAACCAAGCGTATCTTAACTCAGTCCAACGTGCAGAGACCACGGTTGCT
>NW_016978604.1:0-518 GCF_001483705.2 Eufriesea mexicana | reverse complement strand
TAGCTAGTGATTTGAATCTTTCCTCCTTATATATGCAAGGATGTTATCTGACCACGATATTGGTCGAAAATGTCAATAAAATTGAATTTTCCAGGAACATTCTATTGCGTTGCAATGGTAATAGCACGCCAATAGGTTCTTTCCTCCTTATTTATGTTAGAAAGTTAGCTAACCACTATATTAGCCGTTTTCGGAAATGTCAATATAATTGAGTTTTTCTGCCACATTCTAAAGCATTGCGGCGGCTATAGCACGCTAATATAATCTACCTTCCATAATTATGCAAAAAAGAGAGCACACCACGATATTCGTCGAAACTGCCAATATAACTGAACTTTCCTTCCAGGATCTACAGCAATGCAATGCCTATAGCACGCCAACAGAATATTTCCTCCTTATTTATGTATGAAAGTTAGCTAACCAATATATTAGCCGCAAATGTCAATAAAATTGTGTTTTCAGCCACAGTCTATAGCATTGCAATGGCTACAGCTCGCGAATAAAACCTTTCCTCCTCG
>NW_016978603.1:0-820 GCF_001483705.2 Eufriesea mexicana | reverse complement strand
ATTGCAGTGTATAGTACAAAAGTAAAATATATCCTGGCAGAACTTGACCTCACCTAATATATCTGAACGTAGTGTATCTCCACATAACGTAACGTGACCAGCATTGCTAGAATCCCAGAATCAAGCAGAGTATATTAGAGCGCAATAGAGCGCAGAAATCACCAGAATAGCAGCGAATAGCACAAAAATTAAATCATAGAGCCCATCCTGACCTTGCCAAACGTAACATATACAAACATAAACTATCTCAACCTAACGTGTTGAGACCACTGCTGCTGGCCTCCACTCAGACAAGCAGAATGTGCTCTAGCACATTAGTGCGCAGAGATCAACCGCATTGCTGTGAATACCACAAGAGTCGAAGATATGAAAGCCAAACCTGATCCAACCTAACCTAACCGAACGTGACATATCTCAAACTATCGTGCCGCGACCGCTAATGCTCGCCTGCACAGAGTAGAGCAAAGTACATTACAGCATTGTAGAGCGCAGATATCCACCGAATAGGAGTGTACGTTACAAAAGTCGAGGAAACATGACCTAACATTGCCTAACCTGACCTATCCAAGCGTAGCATTGCCCAATGCAACGTGCTGCGACCACTGCTCGTGGCCTCCCGAGAGGCAAGCATAATGTAGTAGTGCAATGTAGTGCGCAGGAATCCACCGAATAGCAGTTTATAGCGCAAAAGTTAAAGAAATTCTAACTCAGCCTTCCTAACCAAACACAACGATACGTAACCTTACTCAACCTAACATGCCGAGAACATCACTGGCGACCCCGGAGCCAAGCAGAACATACTAGGGCACGTTAGAGTGCT
>NW_016978602.1:0-687 GCF_001483705.2 Eufriesea mexicana | reverse complement strand
CTGCAGATCACAGGAATCCACCTGAAAGTAGTGTACAGCACGAAAGTCAAAGCCATCATTGCCTAATTTAGCATAACCTAACCTACCCAAACAATCTAACCCAAGCTAATGGGCAACGACCACTATTGCTCGCCTCCGCAGGGCCAAGCAAAATATACTGGAGCACAGTAGAGCATGGAAATCCGCCGCATTGCAGTGCACGGTTCAATAGTGAAGGATACCCCGACTTAGCTGGACCTAACGTAACCTATTCAAACGTAGTGTAACTCATTGTGGCGTGACGAGACTAATATTGCTGGCCTCCGCAGAGCCGGGCAGAAAATGTTAGAGCACAGTAGAATACAGGAATCCACCGAACTGGAGTGTATAGTACAGAAGTCAAGGCTACATTATCCTGACCTAACCAATCGTAGCATAATTGTACGTAACCAAACTCAACATAACGAGTCGCGACCACTATCTCTGGCCTCTACCTAGCCAAGCAGAATACACTAGATCGCAGTGAAGCGCAGACTGCCACAGCATTGCTGTGCAACGCACAAAACTGGAAGACACCGTAACCTAACCTGACTTCACATACCCAACCCAAAAGAAGCGCAAATCGACATGCGTGGTGAGGCACATATTGCTGGCTTCCCAGAGCCAGGCGGAATATAATAGAGCACAGTAGAGCACAGAAATCCACCA
>NW_016978601.1:0-460 GCF_001483705.2 Eufriesea mexicana | reverse complement strand
GCTCTATTGTGCTTTGCTATACTCTGCTCGAATCTGGGGTGGCTAGCTCTAGTGCTCGCGGCATGTTGCTCTGAGATATGTTATGTGCCGCTACGATGCGGTTCATTCGGTTGGGAACGGATGGCTTTAACTTTTGTGACCTGCAGTGCTGTTCGGTGAAATTCTGCGCTCTACTGCGCTCTAACATATTCTGCTTGGCTATGCGGAGGTCAGAAATATTGGTCTCGGCACGTTAGTCTGAGATATCTTGCGCTTGTTTATGTTACGATTGGTTAGGTTAGGATGACGTAGCTTTGACTTTTGCGCTATACACTGCTATTCGGTGGATTCCTGCGCTCTACTGTGCTCTAATATGCCCTGCCTTGCTCTGTGGACGTCAGCAATAGTGGTGTGGACGCGTTAGCCTCTGTTATGTTCGCTTGCTTATGCATTGTTTGCTAAGGTTATGATAGCATAGCTG
>NW_016978600.1:0-869 GCF_001483705.2 Eufriesea mexicana | reverse complement strand
CAACATGACGTACCGCAGCAACTGTCCCTGGCTCCCCCAAAGCCATGCAGAGTGCAGCAGAGCACAGTAGATCACGGAAACCCACGGAATAGCAGTGTGAAGCTCAAAAGCCAAATTAGCCTGTCCTAACCTAGCCAAACGTAGCATACCCGAACGTAGCCTATCTCAACCTAACATGACGACACAGCCATTGGCTGACCTCCACAGAAACGAGCAGTATGCACCAGATTACAGCACTTAGCAAAAATCCTACGCATTGCAGTTTATAGCACAAAAGTAGAAGATATGCTCACATAACCTGACCTATCATAACCTAACCAAACGTAGCTTAATTCAACGGAGCGTGCCGCGACCATGGCTGCCACGCCCCACAGAGTCGAGCAGAATCCAGTAGAGAAGAGTAGATCACAGGAAACCAGCGGAGGGTAGTGTATTGCACGAAAGTGGAAGACACCCTAGCCAAACATAAGGTAACATAAACTAATCATACGTAGGCTAACCCAAAATAACGTGCCGCCGCTGTTGCTGACCACCCCAGGGCCAAGAAGAATATAGTAGAGACGAGCAGCGTGCACAAATGCTCCGAAAAGCAGTTTACGGCACCGAAGTCACAGATAACCTGACCAAGCTTGACATAACCTAACCTAACTGAACGTAACATAACATAACCTAACGTACAGCGACCACTGCTAACGGCCTCCTCACAGCCTAGCAGAATATAGAACAGCCCGGTAGAGCACAGAAATACACTGAATAGCAGTGTATGTCACAAAAGTCGAGGATACCCTAACATAACCTGGCATAACCTAGCCAAACCAAAAGTAGCATAACCGAACATAAAGCCGCGATCACTGCTGCTGACATCCGCA
>NW_016978599.1:0-1148 GCF_001483705.2 Eufriesea mexicana | reverse complement strand
AACGTTCTCAATCCAATGGTAGGTATAGCCATCTACTTGCCATAGAAAAAGTCTATTCAAAATTTATAACCTGCTACAATTTGATGAATAGACCATCTAACGTTCTCAATTCAATGGTAGGTGTAGTCATCTACTTACCATAGAATAGGTCTTTTCAAAATCTCTAACATACAATAGTTTGATTAATAGATCACCTAACGTTCTCAATGCAATGATAGGTATATCCATCTTTTACTTACCACAGAAAAAGTCAATTAAAAATTCATAACCTGTTATGACCCGATGAATAGACCACTTAACGATCTCAATCCAATGGTAGGTATAGCCATCTACCTACCATGGAATAAGTCTATTCAAAATCTATAACCTGCTATAGTTTGATGAATAGATCATCTAACGTTCTCAATCCAATGGTAAACATAGCCATCTCCTTACCATAGAATAAGTCTATTCAAAATGTATAACCTGCTATAGTTTGACGAATAGATCATCTATCGTTCTCAATCCAGTGGTAGGTACGGCCACCTACTTACCATAGAATAAGTCTATTCAAAATCTATAACCAGCTATAGTTTGATGAATAGATCATCTATCGTTCTCAATCCAGTGGTAGGTACGGCCACCTACTTACCATAGAAAAAGTATATTAAAAATTCATAACCTGTTATAACTCGATGAGTAGATCATCTAACGCTCTCAATCCAATGGTAGGTATAGCCATCTACTTGCCATAGAATAGGACTATTAAAAATTTATAAACTGCAATAGTTTGACGGCTAGATCTAACGTTTTCAATCCAATGTTAGGTATAGCCATCTACTAACCATATAATAAGTCTATTCAAAAGTTATTACCTGCTATAGTTTCATGAATAGACCACCTAACGTTCTCAATCCAATGATAGGTATAGCTATCTACTTACCATAGAATAAGTCTATTCAAAATCTATAACTGCCATAATTTCATGAATAGATCACTTAACGTTCTCAATCCAATGGTAGGTATAGCCATCTACTCACCATAGAATAGGTCTGTTCAAAATCTATAACTTACTATAATTTTATGAATAGATCACCTAGCGTTCACAATGCAATGACAGGTATAGCCATCTACTTACCATAGAATAAGTCTATTAGAAATTCATAACA
>NW_016978598.1:0-528 GCF_001483705.2 Eufriesea mexicana | reverse complement strand
TAGAGGTTTCGCTGCATAAGTATGAGTTATGTTACGTTTGGCTAGGTTCGGATAGTCAAATACTACTATTGTGCCATTCATTGCTCTTCGGTGGATTGATGCGATCTAATGCGCTCTAATATGTTCTGCTTGTGTGTGGCGCGGCCAGGAATAGTGTTCCTGCCACATTTGGTTCAGCTGTGTTTCGATTTCTTATGGTAGGTTATTAAATCTTGGTTAGAGTCTCTTCGGCCTCTTCGCTTTACAGAGCTATTCGGTGGACTACGGCGCTCTACATTGCTCGACTATGCTCTGCTCGAATTTGTGGGGGCGAGCAATAGTGGACGTGGCATGTTACCTTTAATTGGGTTATGTTTGGTTATGTTAGGTTCGGATAAGTTTGGTTAGGATAGCGTTGAGTTTCGTGATATACACTGTTGATCGGTGTATTTCTTTGATCTATTGTGCTCTTCCATATTCCGCTTAGCCCAGGGCAGTCCAGCAATAGCTGTCGCGGCACGTAACGTGTTGTAGGCTACGCTAGATTAT
>NW_016978597.1:0-568 GCF_001483705.2 Eufriesea mexicana | reverse complement strand
GGTTAGTGGAGGATAGCTTTGAGTTTAGTTCTATAGTCTGCTACTAGGAGAAGTTCTGCTCCCTACAGTGCTTTATTGTTTTCAGCTTGGCACTGGGAAAACCAGCAGTAGTTGCCTCGGCACGATATGTTTGTCAGGTGACGTTCGGTTAGTTTGGGTTAGGCAATGTTTGGTCAGGGTAGCGTCAACCTTTCTGCTTTACGTTGCTATTCAGTGGATTTCTGCGATCTGCTGTGCTCTAGTATGTCCTGCTTGGCTCTGGGGAGGGCAGCAGTAGCGGTCTGGCCACATATGTTTTAGATCGGCTATGTTTGGTTATGTTCAGTTGGTTTGCGTTAGGCATGTGTAGCTTAGGCTTTTCTAATATATACTGCGTTTCTATGTACTTCTGCGTTCTACTCTCCACTAATGTGTTCCGCTCGGCTCTGGGAAGGACAGCAATATGGTGTAGGGCGGTTAGGTGGAGGGTGGTTGACTTTTGCGCTATACTCTGCTGTTCCATGGGTTTCTGGGCTCCGCATTGCTCTACTGTACGCTGGTTGACCGGAGAAAGGCCAGCAGTAATGGT
>NW_016978596.1:0-259 GCF_001483705.2 Eufriesea mexicana | reverse complement strand
GAGAGCAGAGAAGAGCGCAGAGATCTTCTGAATTGAAGTGCTCAGCACGGAAGTGGAAGATTATCTTCCGAGCTTAACATAACTTAATCTAATCAAACGTTACGTAGCACATCCTAATGTGTAACGACCACTGTTGCTCGCCACCCCAGATTCGGGCAGAGTATTCAAGAGATATTTTCGGCGCATAAATTCCACTAAATAGCAGTGTATAACACATTAGACGAAGGAATCCTAACCAGACCTTCCTAACCTGACCCAA
>NW_016978595.1:0-544 GCF_001483705.2 Eufriesea mexicana | reverse complement strand
TGTAAGGATGTATTCATGGATGTATGTATGGATGTGAGTGTGGATGTATATATGGATTTATCCTTGGATGTATGTATGGATGGATGAGTGTACGGGTGGATGGATCTGGATGGACAGAAGAACGGGTGTATGTATGGATGTTTGTATGGATGAATGTATGGATGTATGCATGGATGAATGTACGTTTGCTTGTATGGATGAATGTATGGATGTATGCATGAATGTATGTATGGATGTTTGTATGGATGTATGTAAGGGTGTATGTATGGGTGTTTGTATGGATGTATGGATGCGTGTATGGATGAATGTATGGACGTATGAACGGATATATGTAGTATATATCTATGGATGTATGTATGGGTGTGCGTATGGGTGTATGTATGGAAGTATGTATGGATGTATGTACGGATGTGTGAATGGGTCTATGTACGGATGTGTGGATGCACGTATGGATGTATGTATGGATGTATGGATATATGTTTGGACGGATTTATGGATGTATGAATGTGTGGTAGTATGGATGTACGTATGTATGGATGTATGG
>NW_016978594.1:0-574 GCF_001483705.2 Eufriesea mexicana | reverse complement strand
AAGATTCAAATCACGTGCTATAGCCGTCGTAGTGCTATAGTATCTGGCTGGAAAGTTCAATTTCATTGACATGATCGACTAATATTGTGGTGAGCTATCTTCCTTGCATACGTAAGGCGGAAAGATGCTTTTTGAGTGCAATAGCCATTGCAATGGTGCAGATTGTGGCTGGGAAATACAATTTTGTTGACGGTTTCGACTAACATCGTGGTGAGCTAACTATCATGCGTAAGTAAGGAAGAAAGATGCTTTTTGAGTGCAATAGCCATTGCAATGGTGCAGATTGTGGCTGGGAAATACAATTTTGTTGACGGTTTCGACTAACATCGTGGTGAGCTAACTATCATGCGTAAGTAAGGAAGAAAGATGCTTTTTGAGTGCAATAGCCATTGCAATGGTGCAGATTGTGGCTGGGAAATACAATTTTGTTGACGGTTTCGACTAACATCGTGGTGAGCTAACTATCATGCGTAAGTAAGGAAGAAAGATGCTTTTTGTGTGCTATAGCCACTGCAATGATATCGATTGTGGCTGGAAAATACAATTTTGTTGACATTTTTACTAATATCGTGGT
>NW_016978593.1:0-566 GCF_001483705.2 Eufriesea mexicana | reverse complement strand
GAGCACATATGTCAAAGGTATCCTGGCCTTGCCCCACATTATCTAACGTAGCCAAACGTAATTGTACTTCACCTAACGTGCCGAGACCACTATTTCTGACCCCCTCAGAGCCACGCACAACATACTAGAGCAGAGTAGAGTGAGCTCAGAAATGCTCCGAGCTACAGTTTATGCCGCGAAAGTCAAAGCTGACCGTACCCAAACCAAACTAACATAAGCTAACCGAACGTAGACTATCTCAAGCAGTTACAACTATTACTGGCCTCCTCAGGGACGAGAAGGGAACAGTAGAGCAGTGTAGAGGGTAGAAAACCGCCGAATAGCTGTGCATATCGCAAAAATCAAAGCCACACTGTCCTAACCTAAACAATCGTAACATTCCCAAACGTGGCATAAAGAATCCTGTCGTACCACGACCACTAATGCTGGCAACCGCAGATTCGAGTAGAGAATGGTAGAACACAGTAGAGCTTAGAAAGCCTCCAAATACCATTGTATAGCATTATAGTCTGTGATATCCGATCCTAACCAGACCCAACCAAACCCAACCAAGCGCAGAATAACTA
>NW_016978592.1:0-970 GCF_001483705.2 Eufriesea mexicana | reverse complement strand
CTAGAGCCCAGTAGAACACCGAAATGCACTGAAAAGCAGTGTAGAGCACAGAGGTCAAAGGAAACACAACAAAGCCTAACGTAACCTAACCTAGCCTAACGAAACGTAACTCAAACTCTTCTGCCATGAGCGCTATTCACGGCCACCCCAGATTCGAGAACAGTTGAGTAGACCAATGTAGAGCGAAGAAATTCAACGGATAGCAGTGTATAGTACAAAAGCCAAAACTATGCCGTCATAATCTAACCAAGCGAGACATAACCAGCCGAACCTAACTCAATCTAACGTGCATAAGCCATGACTGCTGACCTCTCCAGAGCAAAGCAGAACACATTTGGTCACTGTAGAGCACAGGAATCCATCGAATAACAGTTTATAGCACAAACGGCAAAGGTATGGCATCCTAACCTAACCAAACGTAACCTAAGTAAACATGACGTACCGCGACCGCCATTTCCTACCTCCGCGGGGCCCTGCGGCACTTACTGGATGAGAGTAGGGCTCAGAAGTCCATAGAATTGCAGCGTACAGCGGAAAAGGCCGAACTACACAAACCAAACCACAGCCAACGTAACCTAGCCGAACGTATACAATCTCCGCTTAACTCGGCGAGACCTCTATCACTTGTCACCCCAGAGCCAAGCAGAACATACTAGAGAACAGCAGAGTCCAGAAATCGACCGCACTGCAGTGTAAATCACGAATAAAGACAAAGATATCCTAACCTAACCCAAACAAACCTAACCTTAGCAAACGTAACATAACTCTACCAAGCGCAACGGGGCCGCTATTTCTGCCCCCCCCCGCCCCAGAACAAAGCGGAGCCCATTAGATGTGAGTAGAGCAGAGAAATCCTACGAAAATGAGCTTATAGCACAATAGTCGAAGTTGGAGTAGCCTAAAATAACCAAACGTAACATAACCAAAGGTAGCGAAGATCCGCCTAACCGTCCTACACCACTATTGCTGA
>NW_016978591.1:0-558 GCF_001483705.2 Eufriesea mexicana | reverse complement strand
GCACGAAAGTTAGCTCACCACGATAGGAGTCGAAAATGTCAATAAATCTGAATTTGCCAGCCATATTCTAAGACATTGCAATTTCTGTAGCACGCCAATGGAATCTTTCCTCCTTATTTATTAAAGACAGTTAGCTCACCACGATAGGAGTCGAAAATGTAAATAAAATTCAATTCCCCAGCCTGACTCTATACCAGTGCAATGGCTGTAGCACGCCAATAGTATCTGTCCTCCTTATTTAATAGAAAGTTACCTCAGCACGATATTAGTCGAAAATGTCATTAAATCTGAATTTTCCAGCCAGATCCTGTAGCAATGCAATGGCTACAGCAAGTCAATAGAATCTTTCCTCCTTATTTATGCAAGACAGCTAGCTCACCACGATACTAGTCGAAAATGTCATTAAATCTGAATTTTCCAGGCAGTTCCTGTAGCAATGCAATGGCTACAGCAAGTAAATCGATTCTTTCCTCATTAGTTATGCACGAAAGATAGCTCACCACGATATTAGTAGAAACTGTCAATGAAATTGAATATTCCAGCCAGATTCTAAAGCAT
>NW_016978590.1:0-275 GCF_001483705.2 Eufriesea mexicana | reverse complement strand
CGCGTCATAGGGCAACAGAACACAATGAAGGGCCTTATACTTCCGAAGAACAGCCAACAGCAAAAATTACTAACCTAAACCAACATAACCTATCCAAACCCCTCCTACCATAACAAAATAAAGCCTGACCGCAGCAGTGCAAGTCAGAGGGTTGGAAAGAGCAGCAAGCCGGTGACGAGCCGAATTGTTCGAAGAGCAGCGGAAAATACAGATTCGCAGCATGTCCTAGAGTAACAAATCCAAGCCTGTCATACCTGTACCTCACGTACACTACG
>NW_016978589.1:0-288 GCF_001483705.2 Eufriesea mexicana | reverse complement strand
CGGCTTTTCTCCTATACCCTGGGATTCTATGGACACCTACGCGCCATTCTATTCCATTATCTCAGTTGAGGTCAGCAATACTGGTCGTGACACGTTATGTTGTGTTATGTTACGCCATGTAATTCTACGAACGGTTGTGTTAAGACAGGATAGTCTTGACCTTTGGGATCTACACTGAAATTCGGTGGATTTCTTCGCTCTGCAGTAGACTATTATTCTGCGTTTTGCTGTGGGGAGGCCAGAAATGGTGGTCGCGGCGCGTTAGGCTTAGTTAGGTTACGTTTGGTT
>NW_016978588.1:0-1113 GCF_001483705.2 Eufriesea mexicana | reverse complement strand
AAGATAATATTGGCAAGCTATAACCATTGCAATGCTATAGAATCTGGCCGGAAAATTCAATTTGATTAACATTTTCGAATAATACTCTGGTGCGTTACCTTTCTTGCATAAATAAGGAGGAATGACTGTTTTGGCGTGCAATATCCATCGCAATGATATTGAATGTGCCTGGCAGATTCAATTTTATTGACACTTTTGCCTAATATCTTGGAGAGCTAACTTTCTTGCATAAATAAGGAGTAAACACCCTATTGGCGTGCTCTAGCTGTTGCCATGCTCTGGAATCTGGCTGGAATATTCAATTTTATTGTCATTTTCGACTAATATCGTATTGATCTAACTTCCTTCCCTAGGTAAGGAGGAAAGATCCTTCTGGAGTGCTATAGCCATTGCCATGGATTAGAGTCTGGCTGGAAAATTGAATTTTCTTGACATTCTTGACAAATATCGTGGATAGCTAACTTTCTTGCATAAACATGGAGGAAGGATTCTATTGGCGTGCTCTAGCCGTTGCCATGCTCTGGAGTCTGGCTGGAAAATTCAATTTTCCAGACATTTTCGACTAATATCATGGCGAGCTACCTTTCTTTCATAAACAAGGATGAATTATTCAATTGGCGTGCTATAGCCGCTCGAATGCTGTAGAATCTGGCTAGAGAATACAATTTTATTGACATCTTCGACTAATACTTATCGAGGTGAGCTACCTTTTTTGCATAAATAGGGCGGAGAGATTCAATTGTCGTTCTATAGGCATTGCAGTGCAATAGAATCTGGCTGGAAGGCTCAATATTATTGATAGTTTCGACTAATATCGTGGTGAGCGACCTTTCTTGCATAAGTAAGGAGGAAATATTCTATTGGTGTGCTATAGCCTTTGCAATGCTATAGAATCTTGCTGGAAAGTTCAATATAATTGACAGTTTCGACTAATATCGTGGTGAGCAACCTTTCTTGCATAAGTTAGGAGGAAATATTCTATTGGCGCGCTACAGCCGCTGAAATGCTGTAGAATCTGGCTGGAGAATTCGCTTTTATTGACATCTACGTCTAATATTGTGGCGAGCTGCCTTTCTTGCATAAATAAGGAGGAAAGATTCTACTGGCGTGCTA
>NW_016978587.1:1076-2829 GCF_001483705.2 Eufriesea mexicana | reverse complement strand
GATAGCTCACCACGATATCACTCGAAAATGTCAATAAAATTGAACTTTCCGGCCGGATTCTGCAGCATTGCAATGGCTATAGCATACCAACATAATCTTTCCTCCTGATTTATGGACGAAAGTTAGCTCATCACGATTTTAGTCGAAAATGTCAATAAAATTGAATTTTCCGGGCAGATTCTATAGCATTACAATGGTTATAGCTTGCCAATATAATCTTTCCTCCTTGTTTATGCAAGAAAGTTAGCTCACCACGATATTAGACGAAAATTGCAATAAAGTCGAATTTTCCGGCCAGATTCTACAGCACTGCAATGGCTGTAGTACGCCAAAAGTATCTTTCCTCCATACTTATGCAAAGAAGATAGCGCTCCACGATATAAGTCGAAAATGTCAATAAAATTGAACTTTCCAGCCCGATTCTGCAGCATTGCAATGGCTATAGCACGCAAAAAGAATCTTTCCGCCATATTTATGGAAGAAAGATTGCTCACCACGATATTAGTCGAAAATGTCAATAAAACTGAATTTTGCAAGACGATTGTATAGCATTTCAATGCCTATAGCACGCCAATAGAATCTTTCCGCCTTATTTACGGAAGAAAGTTAGCTCACCACGATATTAGTCGAAAATGTCAATAAAACTGAATTTTGCAAGACGATTGTATAGCATTTCAATGCCTATAGCACGCCAATAGAGTCTTTCCTCCTTACATATGGAAGGAAGATGGCTCACCACGAAATAAGTAAAAAATGTCAATAAAATTGAATTTTCCATGCAGATTCTATTGCATTTCAATGCCTACAGCACGCCAGTAGAATCTTTCCCCCTTATTTATGCAGGAAAGGCAGCTCACCAGAATATTAGTCGATAATGTCAATAAAATTGAATTTTCCCGCCGGATTCTACAGCATTTCAGCGGGTATAGCATGCCAATAGAATCTTTCCTCCTTATTTGTGCAAGATAGATAGCTCTCCACGATATGAGTCAAAAATGTCAATAAAATTGTGATTTCCAGCCAGATTGTACTGCATTGCAATGGCTATAGAACGCCAATAGAATCTTTCCGCCATATTTATGGAAGAAAGTTTGCTCACCACGATATTAGTCGAAAATGTCAATAAAACTGAATTTTCCAAGATGATTGTATAGCATTGCAATGCCTATAGCACGCGAATAGAGTCTTTCCTCCTTATTTATGCAGGAAAGGTAACTCACCATGATATTACACGAAAATGTCAATAAAATTGTATCTGCTAGGCACATACTATATCATTGCAATGGCTATAGCACGCCAGTAGAATCTTCCGCCCTTATTTATGCAAGAAAGGCAGCTCACCACAATATTAGACGAAAATGTCAATAAAATTGAATTTTCCGGCCAGATTCTACAGCATTGCAATGGCTGCAGAACACCACAAGGATCATTCCTCCTTACTTATGCAAGGAAGCTGGCTCACCAGGATATTAGTCGAAAATTTCAATAAAATTGAATTTTCCAGCAAGATTATATAGCATTGCTATGCCTATAGCATGCCAACAGAATGTTTCCTCCTGATATATGGAAGAAAGTAAGCTCACCTCCATATTAGACGAAAATGTGAATTAAATTGATTTTTCCAACACGATTCTTTAGCAATCAAGGGCAACACCACGCCAATAGTATCTTTCCGCCATAATTACTCAAGAGAGATAGTTACCCACGATATTAGTCGAAAATATCTATAAAATTGAATCTGCCAGGCACATTC
>NW_016978587.1:678-1006 GCF_001483705.2 Eufriesea mexicana | reverse complement strand
AAGAAAGTTAGCTCACCACAATATTAGACGAAAATGTCAATAAAATTGAATTTTCCTGCCGGATTCTACAGCATTTCAGCGGCTATAGCACGCCAATAGAATCTTTCCGCCTTATTTATGGAAGAAAGTTACTTGACCACGATATTAGTCGAAAATGTCAATAAAATTGAATTTTCCATGACGATTGTATAGCATTGTAATGCCTATAGCACGCCAATAGAGTCTTTCCTCCTCATTTATGCAGGAAAGTTAACTCACCACGATATTAGCCAAAAATGTCTATAAAATTGAATTTTCCGGGCAGATTCTATAGCATTACAATGGTTAT
>NW_016978587.1:0-644 GCF_001483705.2 Eufriesea mexicana | reverse complement strand
AAGAAAGTTAGCTCACCACGATATTAGACGAAAATTGCAATAAAATCGAATTTTCCGGCCAGATTCTACAGCACTGCAATGGCTGTAGTACGCCAACAGTATCTTTCCTCCATACTTATGCATAGAAGCTAGCGCACCACGATATAAGTCGAAAATGTCAATAAAATTGAACTTTCCAGCCCGATTCTGCAGCATTGCAATGGCTATAGCACGCAAAAAGTATCTTTCCTCCTTACATATGAAAGGAAGATGGCTCACCACGAAATAAGTCAAAAATGTCAATAAAATTGAATTTTCCATCCAGATTCTATTGCATTTCAATGCCTACAGCACGCCAGTAGAATCTTTCCCCCTTATTTATGCAAGAAAGGCAGCTCACCACAATGTCAGTCGAAAATGTCAATAAAATTGAATTTTCCTGCCGGACTCTACAGCATTTCTGCGGGTATAGCACGCTAATAGAATCTTTCCTCCTTATTTGTGCAAGATAGTTAGCTCTCCACGATATTAGTCAAAAATGTCAATAAAATTGTGATTTCCAGCCAGATTATATTGCATTGCAATACCTATAGAATGCCAAAAGAATCTTTCCTCCTGATATATGGAAGAAAGCTAGCTAACCACCCTATTAGTCGAAAATGTCA
>NW_016978586.1:0-600 GCF_001483705.2 Eufriesea mexicana | reverse complement strand
GGGCGTTCTGCGTGCTCGCCCTTCGCCAGTACACCCGGGCGCGTCGTCGACGATGCGCGGTGTACGCCGAGGGTATCGCGAGCCCCTATCGCGAGTACCGGACCGCGGTTTGCGATCTGCGGAGGGAGATTCGCAGAGCCAAATCTCGGCAATGGGAAGAACTCCTCGCGACGCTCGAAAGCGATCCGTGGGGACGCCCCTGTAAATTAGTATTGGGGAATTTAACTGTATGGGCGCCCCTGCGACCGAGCGTATGGACCCCGAGCTCCTGCGGCGGGTGATGGACACCCTCGTCCCGATGGCGGCGGCGGAGGGGTTGCAACCCGTTGCAGTGCGATCGTATCTGGTCGGATGTTCCGACGAGCTGGGCCTCTCGCCGAGGAGTTCGGCCGTGCGGCCGTTTGGATCGGGGCGAGGAGCACTGCCCCCGGACCGGACGGCATTCCAGGCCGATCCTTTGCACTGGCTCTGGAGGCGTGGGGTGGCCGTGTGCGACGGCTGTTCGACAGGTGCCTCAGGACCGGTCGATTCCCGGCATGTTGGAAGAAAGCGAGGGTCGTGCTGATCCCGAAAGCAGGGAAGCCGCCGGACTCTCCGAAG
>NW_016978585.1:1589-2040 GCF_001483705.2 Eufriesea mexicana | reverse complement strand
GGCTGGAAAGTTCAATTTTATTGACATGTTCGACTAATATCGTGGTGATCTATCTTCCTTGCAAAAGTAAGGAGGAACAATTCTATTGGAGTGCTATATCCTTTGCAATGCTATGCACTCTGGCAGGAAAATTCAATTTTACTGACATTTTCGACTAATATCGTGGTGAGCTGCCGTTCTTGCATAAATAAGGAGGAATAATTCTATTGGCGTGCTATAGCCATTGTAATGATATAGAATGTTGTTGGAAAATTAAAATTTATTGACATTTTCGGCTTATAACATGGTGAGCTATCTTAATTTCATTAATAAGGAGGAAGGCTACAATTGGCGTGCTATAGCCGCCGCAATGCCATAGAATATGGCTGGAAAGTACAATTTTATTGATATTTTCGACTAATACGGTGGTGAGTTAACTTTTTTGCATAAGTAAGTAGGAACGATTCTATTG
>NW_016978585.1:0-655 GCF_001483705.2 Eufriesea mexicana | reverse complement strand
ATCTTATTGACATTTTCGAATAATATTGGTGTGAGCTAACTCTCTTGCATAAATAAGGACGAAATATTCTTTTGGCGTGCTATAGCCATTGCATTGATATAGAATGTGTTTGGAAAATTCAAATTTATTGACATTTTCGACTAACATCGCGGTGAGATAACTTTCTTGCATATATAAGGAGGAAAGATAAAATTCACGTGTTGTAGCCGTCGCAGTGCCATAGAATCTGGCTGGAAAGTTCAATTTTATTGACATGTTCGACTAATATCGTGGTGATCTATCTTCCTTGCAAAAGTAAGGAGGAACAATTCTATTGGAGTGCTATATCCTTTGCAATGCTATGCACTCTGGCAGGAAAATTCAATTTTACTGACATTTTCGACTAATATCGTGGTGAGCTGCCGTTCTTGCATAAATAAGGAGGAATAACTCTATTGGCGTGCTATAGCCTTGTAATGATATAGAATGTTGTTGGAAAATTCAAATTTATTGACATTTTCGGCTAATACCATGGTGAGCTATCTTAATTTCATTAATAAGGAGGGAGAATACAATTGGCGTGCTATAGTCGCCGCAATGCCATAGAATATGTCTGGAAAGTACAATTTTATTGACATTTTCTACTAATATCGTGGTGAGCTAACTTCCTTGCATA
>NW_016978584.1:0-669 GCF_001483705.2 Eufriesea mexicana | reverse complement strand
GGCGGTTAGGTGAAGTCAGTTTACGTTTGGTTTTATTAGGATTGGTTAGGTTAGGAGAGTGTATCATTGACTTCATTGCCGTATACTGCCATTCGGCGTATTACTGCACTCTTCTGTGCTCTACTGTACTCTGCTCAACTCTGGGGTTGCCAACGACAGTGGTAGCTGCACGTTAGGTTGAGTTATGCTGAGTTTGGATATATTACGGTTGGTTAGAACAGGAGCGGATAGCTTCGCTCGTTATACACTGATATTCGATGGATATCTGCACTCGACTGTGATCTGATATGCTCTGCTTGGCACTGAGGCGTCCAACAATAGTGGTCGCGGCTCGTTGTATTCAGTTAGGCTTCGTTCCGTTAGGTTGTATTTGCTGTGGTTTGGAGTGGCTGGCTACGACATTTGCGCTATACACTGCTATGCGGTGGACACATGCTATCTACTGTGCTCTAATATGTACAGCTTGGCTCTGGAATAGTCAGCAACTGTGGTATCGGCAGGCTACGTAGAGTTAGCCTACGTTTGGTTAGGTTTGATTAGGTATGGTTAAGTAAGGTTATCTTCGACTTCTGAGATTTAAACTGCTGTGCGGTGGACTTCTGCGCCTTGGTGTGTTCCAGTATACTCTGGCTGGCTCCGCGGGTGTCAGCAGGAGCGGTCTCAGCACGT
>NW_016978583.1:0-599 GCF_001483705.2 Eufriesea mexicana | reverse complement strand
TAGCCAAACTTATCGTATCCAAACGTAACACGGCCACTCCGAACGTGACGCGACTTGTATTGCCGGTATTCACATAGCCAATCAGAGCAGAACATTGAAGAGTACTGCGCAGAAATCCGTAGAGCCGCAGTGTATAGCAGAAGAGGTGATGATATCCAAACCTAGCCAGGGATAACATAACCTAGCCAAACGTAACATATCGTTATCCAAACCTAGCCAGAGATAACATAACCTAGCCAAACGTAACATATCGCAAGCTATCGTGCCGGGACCACTGATCTATCGTGCCGAGACCACTGTTACTAGTTGCGCCTGAGCCAAGCGGAACATCCAACAGCACAGTTGATCTTAGATATCTACTAAATATCAGCATACTCCAACAGCACAGTAGATCTTAGAAATCTACTAAATATCAGCATATACCGCGAAAGCCAAATCTATCCATACCTAACCCAAAGAAGCGGAACGTAACCTAACGTAACCTAACCCGGCATATCGGGCGGAGACCACTATCACTGGCATCCCCAGAATCTAGGAGAGTATAGTAGAGCAACCTAGAGCGCAGCGATCAGCCAAGTAGCAGTGGATGGCGCGAAAGT
>NW_016978582.1:0-549 GCF_001483705.2 Eufriesea mexicana | reverse complement strand
TATTTTACGTTTCTCGGGTTATGCTCGGATTGTTTCTACGTTCCTGGTGGAGGCTACTATTCTTTGGATATCTGCGCTTTACTCTGCTCTGCTATACTCGGCTCGACTCTTGCAATTGTGGTCGCTGCACATTAGGTTGAGCTATGTTACGTTCGGTTAGGTTAAGTTAGGTTAGGTTTGGTCAGGATATCCTTGATTTCTGCGATATAAACTGCAATGGTCTTGATTTCTGATCTCCATCGTGCCCTAGTATATTCTTCTAGGCACTGCGGAGTCTGGCAATAGTAGTCTCGGCATGTTAGTTTCAGTTATGCTACGTTTGTTTCTGATACGTTTGGTTAGGTCGGGAAGGGGTAGCTTTGGCTTTTGGGTTATGCACTGATAATCGGTGGATTTCTGCGATCTGCTGTGCTCTAATATGCTCCGGTGGGCTCTGGGCTGGCCAGCAATAGTTGTCTCGGCGGGCGAGTTTGAGCTATGTTGCATTTGGTCAGGTTAGATTAGTGTGTGTCAGGTTAGGATAGCTTTGACTTTTCTGCTATACACTGT
>NW_016978581.1:0-241 GCF_001483705.2 Eufriesea mexicana | reverse complement strand
CTATAGCACTGCAACGGCTATAGCACGCTAATTGAATCTTTCCTCCTTATTTATGCAAGAAAGCTAGCTCTCCACGATATCATTCGAAAATGTCAATACAATTGGATTTTCGAGCCAGCTTCTATAGCACTGCAACGGGTATAGAGCGCAAATCGAATCTTTCCTCCTTATTTATGCAAGGGGGTTAGCTCACTGCGATATTTGCCGAAAATGTCAATAAAATTATAATTACCAGCCAGAT
>NW_016978580.1:0-1037 GCF_001483705.2 Eufriesea mexicana | reverse complement strand
CACCGCATTCCAGTGTATAGCACAAAAGTCAAACATACTCCGACATAACGTGACCTGACCTAATCTATCCAAACGTAATGCAACTAATTAGGACGTGTCGAGACCAATATTACTGGCCTCCCCAAAGCCAAGCAGAGCGTATTAGAGCACATTAGCCCGCAGAAATACACCGTATAGCAGCGAATAGCACAAAAGTCAAAGTAGTCTATCCAAACCTAGCCAAACGCTGCACACACAAACGCAGCCCAACTCAACCTAATATGACGGTACCACTATTGCTAGCCTGCACAGGGACAATCTGAAGGTACTAGGATGCAGCAGTGCGTAGATATCCACAGCATGTTAGTGAACAGCGCAAAAGTCGAAGATATCTTCACCTAACCTGACCCAACCTAACCGAAACAAACGAAGCATATCCCAACATAATGTGCAGCGACCGCTCCTGCTTTCGTCCCCAGAGCCAAGCAGAATGAAGTAGAGCACAGCAGATCGTAGGGATCCACCGGATGACAGTGTATATCGCGAAAGTAGAAGCTATTATGACAAAACAAAGCCTAACCAGACCCAACCTATCGCAACAACTCATCCTAACGTGCCACAGGCACTACTGCTCGCCGCCCCAGTGTCGAGCGGAGTATAGTAGAGCAATTTAGAGCGCAGGAATCCATCGCATAGCAGTGTACAGCAGAAAAGTCATAGGTATCCTATCCCAAACCAAACAAACCTAACAAAACCGAACGTAACCTAACTCTACGTGACGCGCCGCGGCCACTATTGCTGATCCCAGATTCAAGCAGAGGATAATAGAGCAGTGTTGAGCCCCGAAATCCACCGAATAGCAGTGTATGGAACAGAAGTCAAAGTTGTCATATCCTAACCTAGCCAAACGTAACAAAACCAAACGCAACCGAGTACAACCTAACGTGCCGAGACCACTATTGCTGGCCTCTGCTTCGCCAAGCAGAACATATTAGAGGAGAGTACAGCGCAGAATCCCATATAATGTCAGTGCATTGCAGAAACGTCAGATCTATCCT
>NW_016978579.1:0-885 GCF_001483705.2 Eufriesea mexicana | reverse complement strand
TGTCGGAGCTATGTTGCGTTTTGTTATGTTACGTTTGGTTATGTTAGGATAGGATATCTTAGATCTTTGTGATGTACACTGCTATTCGATTGACCTCTGCTCTCTGCATTGTTCTACTCTACTCTGTTCGTCCCTCGGGAGGACAAGAATAGCGGTCTCGGTACGCTAGGTTGGGTTATGTTACGCTCGGCTTGGCTAGGATAAATAAGGTTTGGATTGTCCAACTTTGACTTTTGTGCTACACACTGGTGTTCCGTGGTCTTCTGCGCTCTACAGTGCTCTAATATGCTCTGCTTGGCGCTGGGGAGGCAAGCTACAGTGGTCTTCGTATGTTCGGTTGAGATGGGCTACGTTTGGTTATGTTATGTTAGTTTGGGTTAGGCGCGGATATTTTTGACTTTCGTGGTATACGCTGCTATTCTGTGGATTTCTGCGCTCTCCTGTGCTCTACTATACACCGCCCGACTATGGGATGGCCCGCAATAGTTGTCTCGGCATTTCAGTTTGAGATACATTACGTATGGCAATGTAAAGTTCGGTTAGGTTAGGATTGAATGGCTTTGACATTTGTGCTAAACACCGCCATTCGGTGGATACCTTCGCTATACATTGCTCTGATTTATTCTTTGCTTGGTTGTGTGGAGTCCAGCATTAATTGCCTCGGCACCTTTTCTTGAGCTAGTCTACGTTCGGTTAGGTTAGGTTAGGGCAGGTTGGGTTGGGATATCTTCCACTTTTGTGCTGTACGCAGCAATGCGGTGGATTATTGCACTCTACTGTGATACAGTAATCTCTGCTGTTCTCTGGGGATCCAAGCAACATTGGCCTCGGTATGTTATCTTGAGCTAAGCGGCGTACGGCCACGTTACGTATGGCTACGTTGGG
>NW_016978578.1:0-304 GCF_001483705.2 Eufriesea mexicana | reverse complement strand
GATGGAAGGGGGTACGTATGGATGCTTGCATGAATGGATGGATGTGTGGTTCGATGGATGTATGGATGGGAGGATGTATGGATGGATGGATGGATGGATGGATGTATGTATGGAGGAATGGATGTATGGATGTGTGTATGGATGTTTGGATGGATCGATGTATGGATGGACGTATGTATGGGTGGGTGCATTTATGGACGGATGGATGAATGGATGGATGTATGGATGGATGAATGGGTGTATGTATGGATGGATGAATGGATGTTCGGATGGATGTATTTATGGATGGGTTTATGTATGGATG
>NW_016978577.1:0-602 GCF_001483705.2 Eufriesea mexicana | reverse complement strand
GGGAGGCCGGAAATAGGCGCCGCGGCACGTTAGGTTGAGTAGTGGTACGTTTGGTTATGTTACGCTATTATCATCAGCTTGTCTCTGGAAAGGCCAGTAATAGTCGTCTCGGCACTTCGAATATGGTCAGGTTACGTTCGATTGCGCTGGGTTAGGTTGATTACTGTTCGGAGAGCTTTTACTTCTCTGCTCTGCACTGATATACGTGGGTTTCTGAGCTCTACTGCGCACTGTTGTGTCCTGCTTGAGCCTGGGGTGGGCAGCATTATCGACCTCGGCACGCTAGGTTGTGTTAGGCTGTTTGGTTACGTTACGATTGGGTAGGCTAGGAGAGGATAGCTTTGACAATAGTGATACCGTCCGATATTAGGTGGAATTCTGCGCCTTACAGTGCTCAAATACTTACAGCTTGGCTATGCGAACTCCAGCAATAGTGATCTCGGCACGTTAACCTTAGTCAAGTTACGATCGGTTAGGTTGCGATAGGTTAAGCTACCTAATCTAACCCAAGGTAAGGTAACCCAGCCTAACCTAACCTAACCTAACCTAACCCAATCTAACCTAACCTAATTCAACCTGACTTAACCTAACCTAACCTAAAC
>NW_016978576.1:0-2159 GCF_001483705.2 Eufriesea mexicana | reverse complement strand
AATTTTAATAAATTCGATTTTAAAAGTATTTTACATTAATCAAACTGATATATTTGTTATAACTAGGTTGTAATGGAAACAACTGTTGATGATATTGAATCAGCATTATGGGCTAAAGTAACTCCAAAGACATGTAGAAATTTCATACAATTGTGTGTGGATGGTTATTGGGATGACACTATATTTCATAGAATTGTTAAAGGATTCATAACAGAAGGTGGTGATCTCACAGGTACAGGAGAAGGTGGTAAAATATATGGAGAACCATTTAAAGTGAGATTACATTTAAAAATAAAATGAATTACTTTATTATTAAAAAATAATTATTGTATATATGTGTTTTAGGACGATTTTCGTACCAGATTACTTTCCTGTGGACAAGGTTTAATTGCTATGGCTAATGCTATAGAAGATGACAATGGTTCCCAATTCTTCTTTACTTTTGGTTCTACATTAGAATTGCAGAATAAACATACAATCTTTTGTAAGGTTATTGGAGATACTATATATAACATGCTTGAACTTGAAGAAGCACTTGTAGATGAGGTAAACTTAATGTTTACAAAAAAATATATCAAGAAATAATATAAATGTAATGTAATCCTATATTTTTGTAGAATGATAGGCCACTTTATCCTCCAAAAATGAGAAGAACTGAAATATTGAATAATCCATTTTCTGATATTATACCAAGAATAATAGTACAGGAAAGTGAAGAAGTAAAGGACAGTTCAAAAACTAAAGCAGCAGGAGTAAAGTAAAAATCATATATGTTTGTAGCATTTAGCCATGATAGCATTATCCTTTGCAATGAAAAATTTTGTTACAGAAATTTCAATCTTTTATCATTTGTCGAAGAAGCATAGAAAGATGTAGAAGTATCTGCGATATTAAATAAAAAATTTAGTGGTAAGAGCAAATCAGCTCGTGATCATATAACTGATCCAAAATTAAGCTCTCAACCAGCAGTTGAATCACCTGCACCTCTGAAGAAAAAAGGAAAGAAGACCGTATGAGTGATTGAGAAAGTGACGACAAAGTAAAAACTTAAGAAAAATTAGAAGTTATAAAAAAAGAGAAAGAGTTAGTTTATTGTTTACATTATAACTATGTTATAGAAAATAGGATTTTATATTTACTGTCTTATATTTATATAATCTGTAAAATCCATTGGATGATTCTTGTAGAGCTTACCTACCTGAATACAAATCCGTAAATGAAATTTCCATTAGTTTTTGAAAATTGTGAGATTTTCTAAAAACGCAAGATTTTTGACTGAAATGAAGAATTATGTGAAAAGTATGAATGATAGGGGGTTCATTGTTGTCTTAAGTAATAGTTTAATATTATCTGTAGGTAAGAGTTTGCCGAGTTTGTCGATATCTAGAATTATAATTATTTGTGCCTCTGAATAAGCAAATTGGTTATCGAAGTTTAAAAATAAGCCTTCAAGCGTACTTTTTACGAATATTCTTGCATTCTTAGAAAAAGTTCTTTATCTGACAAGAATTTGTTATACAGTAGTGTTTTCTGTACGCTTTTCCGAAGAAGAATTTTCGTTATTCGGTACACAAATAATTTGTAATATAAAATTGTTAAATGATAAACTGCCACCCAACTTTTAAGGTGATGATGAATCTTCTAACATTTTTACTTTTCGCGTAATATTTAATTTTAGCGGAAATAAAATGAAATATTATGTAATAAATATTAGATAATTTTAGAGGAAATAAAGATATATTGACATACCACAGACATATCATGGAAATTTATCGTATGGAAGTTGAAATGCAGTTATAATTTATAAGAAATGTATAGATTATGAAATTTTTCATTAATGACAATTTGAAATTGTTATTAACAAATTGCATAAAGTAAAAAAATACTTCACATAAATGTATCACGAAAATTTATATCCTAAAAGCATAAATAAAATTTATAAATTATAATAGTAATCGTTAGTAACAAATTAATAAAGATAATAACAAAATTGTTCATAACGTAAAATTATAATAAAAGTGAAAAAATTAAGGAATTACTGGTTATTACTTGAACTTGGAACGACTTTGTGTCAAAATGTATCTACAATTTGCAAGAAGTTTATAAATTATTACACTGATTGTTTATAACAAATTAATATTGTTAATAACAAATTGCTC
>NW_016978575.1:0-527 GCF_001483705.2 Eufriesea mexicana | reverse complement strand
TAGAATCTGACCGGAAAGCACATTATCGTCTAATATGGTGGTTCGCATACCTTTCGGCACAAACAAGGAGGAAGGATACTATTAGCTTGCTATAGACATAGCTTTGCAAAAGTATCTGACTGAAAAGTTCAATTCTATAAACATTTTCGACTAATGCCGTGGTGAGCAAACTTTCCTGCATAAATCAGGAGGGAAGATCCGATTGGTTTGCCATGGCCATTGCATTGCAACCGATTCTGTCAGAAAATATCAATTCTATTGACATTTTCGACTAATATCTGAATAATATCTTGTTGTGGAATGTTTTGTGCATAAATAAGGTGGTAGATTCCATTGGTTTGCTGTAGACTTTGCATTGCATTAGATACTGCTCGGAAAACTCAATCTTATTGACATTTTCGCCTAATATTGCGGTGAGCAATCCTTTCTGCGGACATAAGGCTGAAGGATTCTATTGGTTTGCAGTAGCCGTCGCATTGCAGTAGAATCTACTTGAAAAGTTCAATTCTGGTGACATTCTCGACTAA
>NW_016978574.1:0-248 GCF_001483705.2 Eufriesea mexicana | reverse complement strand
CGTGAGACGCGGTGTCATCACTGCGAGGAAGGGCGGGACACAGCGCACCGCACGCTATAGGAATGCCCGGCGTGGCCTAGCGAGCGCCGGGACCTGTGTCGCGTGGTTGGTCGTTACCTCTCTCTTCCCGTTGTCGTCGCGCAGATGACGGAGAGCTTAGGTGCGTGGCGTGCTGTGGCCTCTTTCTTCGAGGCTGTTATGTTTAAAAAAGGAGGCCGCGGAGAGAGCCCGCGAGCGGATGGCGGGCT
>NW_016978573.1:0-13152 GCF_001483705.2 Eufriesea mexicana | reverse complement strand
CCACGATATCAGCAGTACATGTCAATGAAATTGAACTTTCCAGGCAGATCAAATAGCATTGCATTGTCTATATCACGCGAATAGAATCTTTCCTCATTATTTATGCGAGAATGTATGCACACTACGATATTAGACGAAAATGTCAAGAAAATTGAACTCTCCAGGCAGAGTCTATTGCATTGCAGTGGCTACAGCTCGCCAAAAGAATATTTCTACCTTATTTATGACGGAAAGTGGGCTCACCACGTTATTAAAAGAGAATGACAATGTAATTAAACTTACCAGTCAGATTCTACTGCATTGAAATGGCTGTAGCACGCCAATGTAATCTATCCACTGAACTTATGCACGAAGGCTTGCTCGCCGCGGTATTAGTCGAAAATGTCAATCAAATTGAACTTCCAGTCAAATTCTATACCATTGCAATGGCTATGGCACCCCAATGGAATCTTTCCTCCTTATTTATGCGAGAAAGTTTGCTCACCACGATATTAGTCGAAAGTGTCAGTCAAATTGACCTTTCCTGTCAGATTCCATAGCATTGCAATTGCTATAGCACGCCAATAGTATCTATCCCCCTCATTTATTTGAGAAAGTCTGCTCACCACGATATTAGTCGAAAATGTCAGTGAAGTCGAAATTTCCAGCCGGATTCCATTGTATTGCAATGGCTATCGCACGCTAATAGGATATTTCCTCCTTATCTACGTGAGAATGTTTGCCCACCACATTATCATTAGCAAATGTCAATAAATTGGAACTTTCCATGCAGACACTAGTCCTTTGCAATGGCTATAGCACGCCAATAGCATCGTTCCGCCATATTTATGCGTGACAGTTTGTTCACCACGATATTAATCAAAAATGTCAGTAAAATTGAAATTTCCGCTCATATCCAATTGCATTGTAATGGCTATAGCACGCCAATAGAGTCTTTTCTCCTTATTTATGCGAGAAAGCTTGCTTACCACGATATTAGTCTAAAATGTCAGTCAAATTGCCTTTCCTGTCAGATTCTATTGCATTGCCATGGCTGTAGCATGCCAATAGCATCTATCCTACTTATTTATGCATGAAAGCTCGCTCCCCACGATATTAGTTGAAAATGTCAATAAAATTGAGCTTTCCTGTCAGATTCTATAGCACAGTAGTGGATATATCACGCCAATAGTACCATTCCTACTTATGAATGCGTGAAAGCTTGTTCACCATGATACTAATCGATAATGTCAATAAAATTGAACTTTTCCGGCAGATTCTATTGCGATGCTACGGCTATAGCACGCCAATAGAATCTATCCTCCTTATTTATACGAGAAAGCTTGCTCACCACGATATTAGTCGAAAGTGACATTCAAATTGACCTTTCCTGTCAGATTCTAAAGCATTGCTATTGCTATAGCACGCCAATAGTATCTTTCCCCCTCATTTATTTGAGTAAGTGTGCTCACCACGATATTAGTCGAAAATGTCAGTGAAATTGAAATTTCCAGCCGGATTGCATAGTATTGCAATGGCTACAGCACGCTAATACGATCTTTCCTCCTTATCTACGTAAGAATGTTTGCCACCATATTATCATTCGCAAATCACGCTAATACGATCTTTCCTCCTTATCTACGTAAGAATGTTTGCCACCATATTATCATTCGCAAATGTCAATGAAATGGAACATTCCATACAGACTCTAGTCTTTTGCGATGGCAATAGCACGCCAATTTAATCGTTCCTCCATAATTATGCGTGACAGCCTTTTCACCACGATATTAGTCGAAAATGTCAATAAATTTGAACTTTCCAGTCAGACCCTATAGCACTGCATTGGATATAGCATGCCAATAGGTTCTTTCCTCCTTATTTATGCGAGAAAGCTTGCTTGCCACGATATTAGTTTAAAATGTCAGTCAAATTGTCCGTTCCTGTCAGATTCTACTGCACTGACATGGCTATAGCACGCCAATAGTATCTATCCTACTTATTTATGCATGAAAGTTTGCTCCCCACGATAGTAGTCGAAGATGTCAAAAAAATTGAACTTTGCCTGTACGATACTAGTTCAAAATGTCAATAAAATTGAACTTTCCATACAGATTCTATAGCGCTGCAACGGCTATTGCACGCCAATGGATCTATCCTCCATATTTATGCAAGAAAGATTGCTCACCACGATATTAGTCGAAAATGTCAATAAAATTGAACTTTCCAGGCAGACTCTAATGCATTGCAATGGCTAAAGCATGCCAATAGTATCTTTTCTCCTTATTTATGCGAGAAAGCTTGCTCACCACGGTATTAGTCGATAATGACAGTAAAATTGTAATTTCCAGTCTTATTCTAGTGTATTACCCTGGCAATAGCACGCCAATAGAATCTATGCTCCATATTTTTGCAAGAAAGCGTGCTCACACAGATATTAGTCGAAAATATCGGTAAAATTGTACTTTCCAGTCAAATTCTATGCCATTGCAAGGGCTATTGCACGCCAAAAGGATCTATCCTCCTTATTTATGCGCGAAAGTGTGCTCAGCACGATATCAGTCGAAAATATCAATTTAATAGAACTTTCCAGTCAGATTCTATAGCATTGCAATGGACATGGCACGCCAAAAGGATCTATCCTCCTTATTTATACGAGAAAATTTGTTCACCACAGTATTAGTCGATAATGTCAGTAAAATTGCAATTTCCAGGCAGATTGTATTGCATTGCAATGGTTGTAGCATGCCAATAGAATCTGTCCACCTTGTTTATTCAAAAAGTTTGCTCGCCACGATATTAGTCGAAGATGTCAATGAAATTAAACTTTCCTGTCAGATTCTATGGCATTGCAAAAGCTACAGTACGACAAAGAGACCTATCCTCCTTATTCATGCGAGAGAGTTTGTTCACCACTCTATTAGTCGATAATGTCAGAAAAATGGTAATTTCCAGGCGGATTCTATTGCATTGCAATTCCTATAGCGCGCCAATAGAATCTTTCCTCCTTATTTATGCGATAGAGCTTCCTCACCACGACATTAGTCGGAAATATAAGTAAAATTTAAATTTCCAGACGGATTCTAATGTATTGCAATGGCTATGGCACGCCAATATGATCTTTCCTCGCTATTTATGATAGACAGTTTGCCCACCTCGATATCAGTCGAAAATGTCCATGAAATTATACTTTCCAGGCAGATTCTATTGCATTGCATTGGCTATATCCCACCTTTATAATCTTTCCACTTTATTTATGCGGGAATGTTTGCTCATCACGACATTGGCCGAAAATGTCAATAGAATTTAACTCTCCAGTCAGATTCTACTGCACTCTAATGGTTATACTGGGCCAATAGATTCTTCTTCCATATTTACGCATGTAAGTTTGCTCACTACGATATCTGTCGAGAATGTAAATAAAATTGAACTTTCCAGGCAGATTCTATTGCATTTCAACGGCTGTTGCACGCCAGTAGAATCTTTCCTCCTTATTTATGCGAGAAGGTCTGCTCACCACGATATTAGTCGAAAATGTCAGTAAAATTGGAAGTTCCAGACTGATTGTAGTGTATAGCAATGGCTATAGCACGCCAATAGGATCTTCCCTCTTTATTTATGTGAGAAAACATTCTCACCACGATATCAGTCGAAAATGTCAGAAAAACAGACCTTTCCTTTGAGTTGCTATTGCATTGCAATGGCTACAGCACGCCAATAGGATCTTCCCTCCTTATTTATGCATGAAAGTCTGCTGCCCGCGATATTAGTCGAAAATGTCAATAAAATTGAAATTTCCAGGCAGAATCAACTGCATTGCAAAGGCTAAAGCACGCCAATATAATACTTCCTCCTCACTTATGCAGGAAAGATTGCTCACCACGATATTAGTCGAAAATGTCAATAAAATTGAACTTTCCATTCAAATTCTATACCATTGCATGGGCTACAGCACGCCAATAGAACCTTTCCCCTTTATTTATGCGGGAAGGTTTGCTCACCACGATGTTAGTCGAAAATATCAGAAAAATTGGAAGCTCTAGTCTGATTCTAGTGTATTGCAGTGTCCATAGCACGCCAATAGGATCTTTCCTCCTTATTTATGTGAGAAAGTTTTCTCACCACGATATCAGCGGAGAATGTCAATATAATTGAACATTCCAGGCAGACATTATTGCATTGCAACTTCTATAGCAGTCCAATAGAATCTTTCCTCCTTATTTATGCGAGAAAGCTTGCTCACCACGGTATTAGTCGTAAATGTCAGTAAAATTGAAATTTCCAGCCGGATTCTAATGTACTGCAATGGCTATAGCACGCCAATAGAATCTATGGTCCATATTTATGCAAGAAAGCGTGCTCACACAGATATTAGTCGAAAATATCGGTAAAATTGTTATTTCCAGGCAGATTCTATTGCATTGCAAATCCTATAGCACGCCAATAGAACCTTTCCTTCTTATTTATGCGAGAGAACTTGCTCACCATGATATTAGTCGAAAATGTCAGTAAAGTTGGAAGTTCCAGTCTGATTCTAGTGTATTCCAATAGCTATAGCACGCCGAAAGGATCTATCCTCCTTATTTATACGAGAAAGTTTGTTTACCACAGTATTAGTCGAAAATGTCAGTAAAATAGCAATTTCCAAACAGAGTCTATTGCATTGCAGTGGCTACAGTTCGCCAATAGAATCTTTCCTCCATATTCATGCGGGAATGTGGGCTGACCACGATATTAGTCGAAAGTGTCAGTAAAGTTGACCATTCCCGTCAGATTCGAATGCATTGCAATGGCTATAGCACGCCAATAGGATCTATCCTCCATATTTATGCACGAATGCCTGCTCCCCACTATACTGTTCAAAAATGTCAACGTAATTGAACTTTCCAGTCAAATTCTATAGCATTGCAATGGATATAGCACGCCAATAGAGTCATTCCTCCTTATTTGTATGAGAAAGCTTGGCCACCACGATATCAGCAGTACATGTCAATGAAATTGAACTTTCCAGGCAGATCAAATAGCATTGCAATGTCTATATCACGCGAATAGAATCTTTCCTCATTATTTATGCGAGAATGTATGCTCACTACGATATTAGACGAAAATGTCAAGAAAATTGAACTCTCCAGGCAGAGTCTATTGCATTGCAGTGGCTACAGCTCGCCAAAAGAATATTTCTACCTTATTTATGACGGAAAGTGGGCTCACCACGTTATTAAAAGAGAATGACAATGTAATTAAACTTACCAGTCAGATTCTACTGCATTGAAATGGCTGTAGCACGCCAATGTAATCTATCCACTGAACTTATGCACGAAGGCTTGCTCGCCGCGGTATTAGTCGAAAATGTCAATCAAATTGAACTTCCAGTCAAATTCTATACCATTGCAATGGCTATGGCACCCCAATGGAATCTTTCCTCCTTATTTATGCGAGAAAGTTTGCTCACCACGATATTAGTCGAAAGTGTCAGTCAAATTGACCTTTCCTGTCAGATTCCATAGCATTGCAATTGCTATAGCACGCCAATAGTATCTATCCCCCTCATTTATTTGAGAAAGTCTGCTCACCACGATATTAGTCGAAAATGTCAGTGAAGTCGAAATTTCCAGCCGGATTCCATTGTATTGCAATGGCTATCGCACGCTAATAGGATATTTCCTCCTTACCTACGTGAGAATGTTTGCCCACCACATTATCATTAGCAAATGTCAATAAAATGGAACTTTCCATGCAGACACTAGTCCTTTGCAATGGCTATAGCACGCCAATAGCATCGTTCCGCCATATTTATGCGTGACAGTTTGTTCACCACGATATTAATCAAAAATGTCAGTAAAATTGAAATTTCCGCTCATATCGAATTGCATTGTAATGGCTATAGCACGCCAATAGAGTCTTTTCTCCTTATTTATGCGAGAAAGCTTGCTTACCACGATATTAGTCTAAAATGTCAGTCAAATTCCCTTTCCTGTCAGATTCTATTGCACTGACATGGCTGTAGCACGCCAATAGTATCTATACAACTTATTTAGGCATGAAAGATTGCTCCCCACGATATTAGTCGAAAATGTCAATAAATTTGAACTTTCCAGTCAGATTCTATAGCACTGCAATGGATATAGCACGCCAAGAGAATCTTTCTTCCTTGTTTATGCGAGAAAGCTTGCTTACCACAATATTAGTCTATAATGTCAGTCAAATTGTCCTTTCCTGTCAGATTCTATTGCATTGCCATGGCTGTAGCATGCCAATAGCATCTATCCTACTTATTTATGCATGAAAGCTCGCTCCCCACGATATTAGTTGAAAATGTCAATAAAATTGAGCTTTCCTGTCAGATTCTATAGCACAGTAGTGGATATATCACGCCAATAGGACCATTCCTACTTATGAATGCGTGAAAGCTTGTTCACCATGATACTAATCGATAATGTCAATAAAATTGAACTTTTCCGGCAGATTCTATTGCGATGCTACGGCTATAGCACGCCAATAGAATCTATCCTCCTTATTTATACGAGAAAGCTTGCTCACCACGATATTAGTCGAAAGTGACATTCAAATTGACCTTTCCTGTCAGATTCTAAAGCATTGCTATTGCTATAGCACGCCAATAGTATCTTTCCCCCTCATTTATTTGAGTAAGTGTGCTCACCACGATATTAGTCGAAAATGTCAGTGAAATTGAAATTTCCAGCCGGATTGCATAGTATTGCAATGGCTACAGCACGCTAATACGATCTTTCCTCCTTATCTACGTAAGAATGTTTGCCACCATATTATCATTCGCAAATGTCAATGAAATGGAACATTCCATACAGACTCTAGTCTTTTGCGATGGCAATAGCACGCCAATTTAATCGTTCCTCCATAATTATGCGTGACAGCCTTTTCACCACGATATTAGTCGAAAATGTCAATAAATTTGAACTTTCCAGTCAGACCCTATAGCACTGCATTGGATATAGCATGCCAATAGGTTCTTTCCTCCTTATTTATGCGAGAAAGCTTGCTTGCCACGATATTAGTTTAAAATGTCAGTCAAATTGTCCGTTCCTGTCAGATTCTACTGCACTGACATGGCTATAGCACGCCAATAGTATCTATCCTACTTATTTATGCATGAAAGTTTGCTCCCCACGATAGTAGTCGAAGATGTCAAAAAAATTGAACTTTGCCTGCAGACTCTACTGCATTGCAATGGCTATAGCACGCCAATAGAACCTTTCCTCCTTATTTATGCGAGAAAGCTTGCTCTCCACGATATTAGTCAAAATGTCAGTCAAATTGTCTTTTCCTGTCAGATTCTATTGTATTGCAATGGCTATAGCACGCCAATGGTATCTATCCTACATATTTATGCATGAAAGCTTTCTCCCCACGATATTAGTCGAAAATGTAATTAAAATTGAACTTTCCGGTCAGGTTCTATAGCATTGCAGTGGGTATAGCACGGCAAAGGGATATATCCTCCTTGTCTTTGCGAGAAAGTGTGATCATCACGATGTCAGTCGAAAATGGCAATGAAGTTGAACTTTCCAGGCAGATTCTACTGCACTGTAATGGTTATAGCGCGCCAAAATATTCTTCCTCCATATATGCGCGAAAGAGGTAGCTGACCACTATATTAGTCGAAAATGTCAACAAAATAGAAATTTCCAGTCTGATTCTAGTGTATTGCAACGGTCATAGCACGCCAATAGGATCTTTCCCCGTTATATATGTGAGAAACTTTGCCCACCACAATATCAGTCGAAAATGGCAATAAAATTGAACCTTCATGGCAGACTCTAATGTACTGCAATGGCTATAGCGCGCCAATAGAATCTTTCCTCCCCATTTACGCGATCAAGCTTGCTCATCACGATATCAGTCGAAGATGTCAATGAAACTGAACTTTCTAGGCAGATTATATTGTATTGTAATCGCTACAGCAAGCCAATAGGATCTTTCGTCCATATTTATGCATGAAAGCTTGCTTCCCACGATATTAGTCAAAAATGTCAGTAAAATTGAAATTTCCGCTCATATCCAATTGTATTGTAATGGCTATAGCACGCCAATAGAGTCTTTTCTCCTTATTTATGCGAGAAAGCTTACTCACCACGATATTAGTCGAAAATGTCAACATAATTGACCTTTCCTGTCCGATTCTATTGCATAGCAACGGCTATAGCACGCCAATAGAGTCTTTTCTCCTTATTTATGCGAGAAAGCTTACTCACCACGATATTAGTCGAAAATGTCAACATAATTGACCTTTCCTGTCCGATTCTATTGCATAGCAACGGCTATAGCACGCCAATAGAGTCTTTTCTCCTTATTTATGCGAGAAAGCTTACTCACCACGATATTAGTCGAAAATGTCAACATAATTGACCTTTCCTGTCCGATTCTATTGCATAGCAACGGCTATAGCACGCCAATAGAGTCTTTTCTCCTTATTTATGCGAGAAAGCTTACTCACCACGATATTAGTCGAAAATGTCAACATAATTGACCTTTCCTGTCCGATTCTATTGCATAGCAACGGCTATAGCACGCCAATAGAGTCTTTTCTCCTTATTTATGCGAGAAAGCTTACTCACCACGATATTAGTCGAAAATGTCAACATAATTGACCTTTCCTGTCCGATTCTATTGCATAGCAACGGCTATAGCACGCCAATAGAGTCTTTTCTCCTTATTTATGCGAGAAAGCTTACTCACCACGATATTAGTCGAAAATGTCAACATAATTGACCTTTCCTGTCCGATTCTATTGCATAGCAACGGCTATAGCACGCCAATAGAGTCTTTTCTCCTTATTTATGCGAGAAAGCTTACTCACCACGATATTAGTCGAAAATGTCAACATAATTGACCTTTCCTGTCCGATTCTATTGCATAGCAACGGCTATAGCACGCCAATAGAGTCTTTTCTCCTTATTTATGCGAGAAAGCTTACTCACCACGATATTAGTCGAAAATGTCAACATAATTGACCTTTCCTGTCCGATTCTATTGCATAGCAACGGCTATAGCACGCCAATAGAGTCTTTTCTCCTTATTTATGCGAGAAAGCTTACTCACCACGATATTAGTCGAAAATGTCAACATAATTGACCTTTCCTGTCCGATTCTATTGCATAGCAACGGCTATAGCACGCCAATAAGATCTATCCTCCTAATTTATGCACGAAAGCTTGCTCCTCACAATACTAGTCGAAAATGTCAATAAAATTGATCTTTCCCGTCAGATTCTATAACATTGCAATGGATATAGTACGCCAATAGGATCTTTCCTGCTTATGTATGCGTGAAAGCTTGCTCGCCACGATACTGATCGATAATGTCAATAAAATTGTAATATCCAGCCTTATTCTAGTGTATTGCCATGGCCATATAGCAATCCAATAGAATCTAACCTCCATATTTATGCAGGAAAGCTTGCTCCCAACGATATTAGTAGAAAATGTCAATAAAAGTGAGCTTCCCTGTCAGATTTTATAGCATTTCAATGGCTGTAGCACGCCAATAAAGTCGTTACTCCTTATTTATGCGAGAGAGAATGATCGCCACGATATTTGTGGTAAATGTCAGTAAAATTGATATTTCCAGCCTGATTCCATTGTATTGCAATGTCTATAGCACGCGAATAGAATCTTTCCTCCTTATTTATGCGAGTAAGCTTGCACACCACGATATCAGTCGAAAATATCAGTTTAATAGAAATTTCCAGGCAGCTTCTATTGCATTGCAATGGCTATATCACGCGAATAGATCCTTTCCCCCTTATATATGCGAGAATGTATGCTCGCCAATGTATTAGTCGAAAATGACAGTAAAATTGGAATTTCTAGTCTGATTCTAGTGTATTGCAATGGCCATACCACGCCACTAGAACCTTTCCTCCTTATTTATGCGAGAAAGCTTGCTCACCACGACATCTGTCAAAATGTCAGTAAAATTGTCCTTTCCGGTCAGATTCTACTGCGTTGCCATGGCTGTAGCACGCCAATAGTATCTATCCTTCTTATCTATGCATGCAAGCCTGCTCCCCACGATATTAGTCGAAAATGTCAATGAAATTGAGGTTTCCAGTCAGATTCTATAGCACTGCATTGGAGATAGCAAGCCAATAGGACAATTCCTTCTTATGAATGCTTGAAAGTTTGCTCGCCACCATACTGATCGATAATGTCAATAAAATTGAACTTTCCATGCAGATTCTATTGCATTGCAACTGCTATTGCACGCCAATAGAATCTTTCCTACTTATTTATGCGAGAAGGTATGCTCACCACGATATTAGACGAAGATGTATAGATAACTGAACTCTCCAGCCAGACTTTATTGCATAGCAGTGCCTACAGCTCGCCAATAGAATCTTTCTTCCTTATTTATACAAGGAAGATTGCTCACCACGATATTAGTCGAAAACGTCCATAAAATAGAACTTTCCAGTCATATTCTATAGCATTGCTATGGACATGGCACGCCAAAAGGATCTATCCTCCTTATTTATACGAGAAAGTTTGTTTACCACAGTATTAGTCGAAAATGTCAGTAAAATAGCAATTTCCAGGCAGATTCTATTGTATTGCAGTGGCTGTAGCACGCCAATAGAATCTATCCACCTTATTTATGTAAGAGAATCTTTTCGCCACGACATTAGTCGAAAATGTCAATAAAATTGACCTTTCCTGTCAGATTCTATTGCATTGCAACGGCTACAGTACGCCAATATGATCTTTCCTCCATGTGTATGCGTGAAAGCTTGCTCACCACGATATTGATCGAAAATGGCAATAGAAATGAGCTTTTCATGCAGTTTCTATTGCATTTCAACGGCTATAGCACGCCAATAGTATCAACACTCCTTCTTTATGCAAAAAAGCTTGCTCACTACGATATTAGACGAAAAGGTCAAGAAAATTGAACTCTCCAAACAGAGTCTATTGCATTGCAGTGGCTACAGCTCGCCAATAGAATCTTTCCTCCATATTCAGGCGGGAATGTGTGCTCACCACGATATTGGTCGAAAGAGTCAGAATAGTTGACCATTCCCGTCAGATTCTACTTCATTGCAATGGCTATATCACGCCAATAGGATCTATCCTCCATATTTATGCACGAATGCCTGCTCCCCACTATAATATTCAAAAATGACAACATAATTGAACTTTCCAGTCAAATTCTATAGCATTGCAATGGATATAGCACGCCAATAGAATTTTTATTATTTATTTATGGGTGGAAGCTTGCTCACCACGATAATAGTCGAAAATGTCAGTAAAATTGACCATTCCTGTCGGCGTCTATTGCATTACAATGGCTACAGCACGCCAATAGGACCTATCCTCCTTATTTATGCACGAAAGTTTGCTCCCCACGATACTAGTTCAAAATGTCAATAAAATTGAACTTTCCATACAGATTCTATAGCGCTGCAACGGCTATTGCACGCCAATGGATCTATCCTCCATATTTATGCAAGAAAGATTGCTCACCACGATATTAGTCGAAAATGTCAATAAAATTGAACTTTCCAGGCAGACTCTAATGCATTGCAATGGCTAAAGCATGCCAATAGTATCTTTTCTCCTTATTTATGCGAGAAAGCTTGCTCACCACGGTATTAGTCGATAATGACAGTAAAATTGTAATTTCCAGTCTTATTCTAGTGTATTACCCTGGCAATAGCACGCCAATAGAATCTATGCTCCATATTTTTGCAAGAAAGCGTGCTCACACAGATATTAGTCGAAAATATCGGTAAAATTGTACTTTCCAGTCAAATTCTATGCCATTGCAAGGGCTATTGCACGCCAAAAGGATCTATCCTCCTTATTTATGCGCGAAAGTGTGCTCAGCACGATATCAGTCGAAAATATCAATTTAATAGAACTTTCCAGTCAGATTCTATAGCATTGCAATGGACATGGCACGCCAAAAGGATCTATCCTCCTTATTTATACGAGAAAATTTGTTCACCACAGTATTAGTCGATAATGTCAGTAAAATTGCAATTTCCAGGCAGATTGTATTGCATTGCAATGGTTGTAGCATGCCAATAGAATCTGTCCACCTTGTTTATTCAAAAAGTTTGCTCGCCACGATATTAGTCGAAGATGTCAATGAAATTAAACTTTCCTGTCAGATTCTATGGCATTGCAAAAGCTACAGTACGACAAAGAGACCTATCCTCCTTATTCATGCGAGAGAGTTTGTTCACCACTCTATTAGTCGATAATGTCAGAAAAATGGTAATTTCCAGGCGGATTCTATTGCATTGCAATTCCTATAGCGCGCCAATAGAATCTTTCCTCCTTATTTATGCGATAGAGCTTCCTCACCACGACATTAGTCGGAAATATAAGTAAAATTTAAATTTCCAGACGGATTCTAATGTATTGCAATGGCTATGGCACGCCAATATGATCTTTCCTCGCTATTTATGATAGACAGTTTGCCCACCTCGATATCAGTCGAAAATGTCCATGAAATTATACTTTCCAGGCAGATTCTATTGCATTGCATTGGCTATATCCCACCTTTATAATCTTTCCACTTTATTTATGCGGGAATGTTTGCTCATCACGACATTGGCCGAAAATGTCAATAGAATTTAACTCTCCAGTCAGATTCTACTGCACTCTAATGGTTATACTGGGCCAATAGATTCTTCTTCCATATTTACGCATGTAAGTTTGCTCACTACGATATCTGTCGAGAATGTAAATAAAATTGAACTTTCCAGGCAGATTCTATTGCATTTCAACGGCTGTTGCACGCCAGTAGAATCTTTCCTCCTTATTTATGCGAGAAGGTCTGCTCACCACGATATTAGTCGAAAATGTCAGTAAAATTGCAAGTTCCAGACTGATTGTAGTGTATAGCAATGGCTATAGCACGCCAATAGGATCTTCCCTCTTTATTTATGTGAGAAAACATTCTCACCACGATATCAGTCGAAAATGTCAGAAAAACAGACCTTTCCTTTGAGTTGCTATTGCATTGCAATGGCTACAGCACGCCAATAGGATCTTCCCTCCTTATTTATGCATGAAAGTCTGCTGCCCGCGATATTAGTCGAAAATGTCAATAAAATTGAAATTTCCAGGCAGAATCAACTGCATTGCAAAGGCTAAAGCACGCCAATATAATACTTCCTCCTCACTTATGCAG